>NC_047121.1:8236363-8486796 GCF_902500255.1 Thalassophryne amazonica
TGTAGTTCCTAGGGTTTGTAAGAGTAGAATGGGAGGCAGAGCCTTCAGCTTTCAGGCTCCTCTCCTGTGGAACCAGCTCCCAATTCAGATCAGGGAGACAGATACCCTCTCTACTTTTAAGATTAGGCTTAAAACTTTCCTTTTCGCTAAGGCTTATAGTTAGGGCTGGATTGGGTGACCCTGGACCATCCCTTGGTTATGCTGCTTTAGACGTAGATTGTGGGGGGGTTCCCATGATGCACTGTTTCTTTCTCTTTTTGCTCCGTATGCATCACTCTGCATTTAATCATTAGTGATCGATCTCTGCCCCCCTTCACAGCATGTCTTTTTCCTGTTTTTTTCCCTCAGCCCCAACCAGTCTCAGCAGAAGACTGCCCCTCCCTGAGCCTGGTTCTGCTGGAGGTTTCTTCCTGTTAAAAGGGAGTTTTTCCTTCCCACTGTGGCCAAGTGCTTGCTCATAGGGGGTCGTTTTGACCGTTGGGGTTTTTCATAATTATTGTATGGCCTTACCTTACAATATGGAGCGCCTTGGGGCAACTGTTTGTTGTGATTTGGCGCTATATAAGAAAAAAGTTGAAGTTGAAGTATAACAGGGGTGCTTCAATTGTTTTTCCTGCAATCGTTACAGGAAGTGGGCGTGTAAAAGGTATTATTTGAGTTTTCCCAGAGAAGCCGATGGTCTTAATTACAGAGATGAGTGCCCATTTTCCCTATGCAAGAGTATGTTGCCCCTGTATCCACCATGAAAGGGAAATCTCTGTTTTGTATATTAACGGTGACGGTTGGCTCTTCCTTAGGTATCATCGAAATAGCCAATGCCACCGTTTCCCCCTCTGTCTTCTCTAGGCCCCCCTATTGCCAATAGGCAGAGGGTCCAACCCAAGGTCGGGCCGGACAATTTCTCATTCGATGTCCAGGTTGTCCACAGCTCCAACACTCATTGGAGGGTTGATCCCCTATTGGGGGTGTTGGTCCCATAGGCGGTCCCACTTGACTGTTCCTGGGAGCTGAGTTTTGGAATCTGCTTCCAAATGAAGGTTGGCGAGATCCTCTTCGCCACTCTCCTCTTTGACCTTGAAAGTTCCGTGACTCTCCCCTCCACCCATGACTGTAGGTGGGTCCATTTCCGGGTGTGCCAGTGCTATGGTAGTGATAGTGATGCTCCACTGGTGCTGAGACTTCTCCTGCAGGAGTGCTCCCTGCTGCTCCTTGGGGCTCTGTGTGGCTGTTACCACAGGTGCCTGTATGGTGGCAGCAGTGTTTGCCATAGGGCCTGTGCTTGCCGGCTCAGAAGGAACAGGGGTCATCATTGGTGCCTGGGTCTTTGTTGTTTCTTTCTTGCATTTGGTTAGTTCTCCCAACTGCATCTGCACCAATTTTTTCATCAGGGATTTTGCTGCATCTTCTTCTTTTTGTTTTTCTTTCTTATAGATTTCAAGATGGTGACAAATATTCTCAGAGTATAAAGCCCAATTCATTTTCGATAGTCCCACGACTCCATCTAGGGCTTTCTGAACCTCATCTGGTAGAGCCTTTTTTACAGTTATTTTAAACAGGATTTCAGTTGCTGGAGAATGGTTCCATGCATTTCCTGTTTCCTCCGCCCATCTCTTCTGGAATCGGTGCAGGAACTTCTTTGGGCACTCTTCAGGTGTCCACTCCTCATCATCCAATTTAGAGGGATCCAAGACCTCAGGGTACTTTCTTCTCAGTCCTTCCCACATGGAGTTTCTGTAGCGATTAAAGGGGACTTCATCATGTTGATTAGTGCCCATCATCTGTGTTAGTCCAACCTTTCCTGCTAATTCTTCAGTGTCATGTTTTCCCATTACATGCATTAACAAGGCTTTTATGTCACCTAAAGACAAGGTTACCCCTGCAGTGCCTTCTTCTAAGGCAGTTATTCATCTCCCAGCTCCTTGGGTGATGTCTGGCAGCCTGTTGGCCAGCCCCACCATGTCTGTCCAGCTCCATGGGGTATACACATGATGACCATTTCTGACCACCAATGGGCATATGAGGTCTTCGTCCTCCTCTTCTTCTGTGGGGGCTCCATACTGTCTTCCAGATCGAGTGTGACTGACTGGTTCCAGGCGGTCCATCCAGTTGGTTATATCCTGTTCTAAAGCCGTTATATTTTTGGCTACACATTGTTGTCTTTGCCTGAGTCGGGCTTCTCTTGCACTCTCAATGGCGACCTCACCAGAAATCTTCCGGGTGGGCGGCTCTATGATGTGATTCCCTCGATTGGGCGTCGATTGTTGTAATATTCTTCTTTCCTCGGCGTCCCTATGTCTTTGTATTCTTTCCTCCGCTAGCCGAAGTTGCTCAGCTAGTTCTTCATTATCTTTTCTGGCTAGATCCAGTGTGTCACAGAAGCTCTTGTGCCACTCTTTGGAACCTTTATAGCCTGAGAAGGTCCAGTCAGCTGACTTATGGTGGGAGGGGACGGTTTTCAGTGGACCTCGGGGCGCAGGTGGAGACTTCAGGTCTTTCTCTCTATCTTCGTCTACCTCAGTGTTACTGTTATATGTGGCTCCCCCTACTGGTCGTGAATGGAAACCACTTACTTCTGGACTTGGAGACCTTGTATGATTCATTTGACAGATCGAGGACCTGTCTCCTTGTGGCTCTCGAGCTTTTAGTGTCAGTGTGAATTTGCCCTCCATATCCATGCCTTGGTCCTCTTCACGAGTGCCTAATACAAACTGTCCAGCTGTCTTTCCCATATCATGACGTTTATATGGGGGTGGCTCTGCTTCCCAGCTCGGTGCACTGGCTTTGGTCTCTTTGGATTTTTCCTCTGCCATTTTTTCTCTTTTCTGCTGTAGCCTTTGTGCTTCCTGCTTGAACAAGGCCAAGACTTCTTTTTCTTCAGTGCGTTTTTTGTTGTTATTCACGTTCTTCTGCTGATCTTTAATTTCTTTTTTCTGTATTTCTACCGCAACTGCTTCACACATCACCGGATCAAATGATCCCTCCAAAGGCCATTGCCTGCCCCCATGTGACCTTTTGTGCCACTTTCTCATACACTGGTTGGCCTTAATGCATTTTCCTGGATATTTTCTTAGTACTAAGTCTAGCGGGGTACTTTCCCGACCTTGACCTTGAGAGTTACCCATGTAACCCTGACAAACGCTATGTGAGATGTTTCTATGGTGCTCTGGTAGTCCCTCAGGGGCTGTCCTGATCCAGACCAATAACATGCCGGCTGTAACACCTGTTTTGTATTTTAAACCCTTAAAAGGATTAAATTTCCAACTGTTATGCCCGTCTTCTTTTTCTTTAACTAAATATGAAAATTTACCTGTTTCCCACCGAACCTTCCTTGGGACCACAGTCAGAGTCAACCTAGGAAACAGTTCTTCACCTGGATCAGTTGGCAGTGTTATTAAATGATTTAATGGTATGCTAATTTCTTTATTAGGATCAGCACAAAGCAGCTCCAGCCACGGGGTTAAACCCTGATGCCACAGACGTCTTAGCAGCAGCTCCCAATTAATTAGAGGGAATTGTTCTTTCTTTTGCTTCAGATTGATTACCTTAGTAATCTGCCATAATTTCTGATTGATCTCTTGTTCGTCCTGCCAATGTTCTGCTCCTACCCTGTCAAAATAGGTCCTTTCCAGCCAAAAATGTGTCCTGATTCCCTGGGTTTCGATGTCTCCGTCAGTCAAGTAATGTTCTGGGAGTATTATTTCATCATCACTTAAGTCTCCCATCAATGACTGTCCCAAGCATTGATCAGTCTGTCAGCTTTTTCACTATAATCTAAGCTTTAACTCTTTTGATTTATAACCAACTTTATTTCTTTACTCCTCTTACAACCCTAACACTTCCTAATGTCTTTGCTCCAGACTTTCTATTTTCCTTCTAATTTTTTCACTTTCTGCTTCTCTTGTCTTTTTCTGCTATGTTTGTTTATTAGTTTTCTTTCTTTGAAATAATATCTACCTTCTCTGTATTTACATAGCAGTCTCTTCTCCTGTCTTTTTTCCCCACTGTCTCTGTTTCTCACTTTTCCTCTTTGCCTGTCATGCACCTCCCAAGTCCTCCTGTTGGGTCTAAATGCCTCTCTTCACATTAATCTTGTATGTCAGCCAGCCTGCAAGCCCTCACAGCTTGCCTGTAACTCCCCGCTTACTCTCCGCTCTCCCACTCAACAATCTTCAAAAGCTTTATACACAAAAATTATTAAAACAAATTTCTATATATCTCTATCTAGACTTCTGACACTTTTCACTCCACGGCTTTAAACAACCTTTTTAATCACTTAACACCAATGTGTTCTGTTTAAGTATGTACCTCTTCTTCACGTTAGACAGCTTCTCCGGCGCTGCCAGCAACTCATATATTATTGTTTAACAAGCCCTCTTTGAGCGTACAATATTTCATTTACTTCTACGCCTTACCGCGCCTCGCGTGCGTATCCTTGGTGCCTTACTGCACTATTTTCTGCTTCATTAATTCTCATGTATTCTGCACTAACTCTCTATTTATTTATTTATTATATTTTTTTATAGTTTTTCTCTTTTCTTAAAAAATGACGTCCTTTATTGAGCTCTTTTTACTTACTGCCAGCTGTGCTTCTTTGCACTTTTCTCTTTAAATCTCTTTAACATGTACGGTATTTCTACTGCGCCCCCTCAGGCGCTTATCTTGTGCTTCCTCTGCACGTATTCTCTGTTAAACTCTTTTTCTCACTTATTTCACTTCAGTCTCCTTTTTCTTTAAATAACCTTGTATTACCTTGTACCTATTTGTCAGTATACTCCCCTAAATTAACCCCTACAGCGCATGCTATCAGCCGGCACGTTAGTAACGAATTTCAACACCAATTATTCCCCAAGCATCCAGGTTATTTCTCCATGCACTCTTTTCCGCACCAGAGTTCATGAACATTCCTGACCTTTCACTCACACAGACATTCTTTTTCCCGGGAACACACACACCTTCTGAGCATTTTATCTACAAGGCCTGATAACTTTTCAATCTTATCTTTTTTAGTCTCTTATCAATTTTCTTAATCCAGGTTCTTTTGGGTAAGAGGCAATTAAAAATATCACCTGTCAACTTGGGCGGAAATCCCGACTCACTCCTCCAGATCGTGCAGAAGTTATAAAAGGTTTCTGCTTACCTTTTAGTCATGATCACTGTTATTTATGGTCTGGAGGGATGAGCTGGACCGTCCCAGGCTGCCGGAATGCCCCTGGACCCTCCTGGCTGGCTCGCCAAGTTCTGTCGTGGTCCTTCTTTTGGTCGTCTCAGGATGACTTCTTTTAGCTAACACAAACTAATTGCAAGTGATTTGTTTTTATTTGTATTGTTGTTTGTATTTGTTTGATAATATTCTTAATAATAATTGGCTTCAAAATTCATCACTAAATTCAAGTCAGAATTATTTATTTATTTATTTATTATTTACTTAATTCCTTAAGCTTTCTTTCACTTCTTTCTTTCAGTGTCTCATGAGAAACAAAATGTGTCCATAAATGAAATTATTTAATCACTGTACAGACTTAAAATGCCAGTAAACTGTTCATTTTCTTGTATATTTGAAAATAAAATGTAAATATTTCTGCTGTGGCTCATTGTGTTCAGGTGGAAACTCTTGGCCAATCGTATCATCAAATTTCCAACTTTAGTAATTTGAGACTGCTTAATTAATGTTTAAATCATGGTTCCCAGCCCTTTAAAAACTTGGGTGGTGCTCCAGAGGTAGTTAACTATCATTCTAGTTCACTTTGATCCAAATAATTATTAATTCTTAAAAGTCTTAATTATTTTGGTGACCTGTTGAATGAGGTCCAGCCCAATTTAATTCCATTTAGGTTCTATAATACATACATTCATTACATATTATTGGTGCCTCCGTGTGAGGCTCAATTAAATTAAATAACACATATTTGAGCTATAACTTAGTCACTGGGCCATGCCTAACCCAAAATGGGGGTTCGATACAGACCATGGTTCCATCCAGGTGTGCACTCCAGTCTACCTGACCAAAGTACTTAATCTGCATTGCCCCAGTCCACCCAGATGTAAATGGGTTCTGGCCTTTGCTGTGTATCTTGTAATTTAAGCAAGCTGCGATGGATTGGTGTCGAATCTATGAGGAGTCATAGTGTCGTGGTCCTTCTTTTGGTCGTCTCAGAATGACTTCTTTTAGCTAACACAAACTAATTGCAAGTGATTTGCTAGAAAAGGACACAACACTTTGGAATAATTCAGCCTTAAGCAAGATAAAATGCACAGAGTTTTTAAGTTTATTTAAGCCTTCGACACAGAGCTTATACAAACTGAGTCCTCTAGAGAGACTGAATATGTGACGACCGCGCTCATCTATTTATTGGAGACCTGCGGGCATCGCTCCTCCTTCGACTTTTTTATTTATTTTATTCCCAAGACATGGTTTTCTATTGGAAGCATCCTCTAGTGAACCCTAAGCAGGTGTTAGGCCATTATTTCAATGTGACAAATGCTCCCATTAAAACTTGAAGGATTTACAACTGATTTTTTTAAAAGACCTTCGGCCACAGGTGCAGCTGGCCTGAGGCCCCCTGCACGTGGCCTGCGGGCTCATTACTGCTGGGATATCAGCCAACTTGGAAAGTACCTGACAGATCAAATGACTGATAGAGCCCTTTTTTGGGGGTTGAACACCTGCTAGTTCAGCCAGAAGACATACAGTTCAGATCAGGACACTTGATAGTTCATCACAGTTCAAATAAGGACCTAAAAATTCTTCTACAATAGACTCTCATTTGCTATTCAATACAGTATCCAGATATACAGCTTCATGGTGGGCTGACACAGAAAAGGCTTTTCTTCAAAAGATGTGTAGACAGATTGACATAACATTACCCCACTGTTTGTATTTATTAACAATTGATGTAAATGATGTACAAGACTTATTCAGACACTTGGAAATGCTCATGTAATGATCCCCTGACTAGTCAACAGAAGACCGGATGTAAAAGTGATGATTTGTATTCACAATAATCCTGATGTTTTGTCCGCCTCTGAAAATGGAGGGACTGTCTATAAAAATGGCTGTAATTCCTGATATGTTTTGTTAAATCCGATTAGTTAAAGATGGAACTCTACATTTCAAGATCATCTTAATTCTTTCATTTCAACTCTGCATAGAGACAACATTAGAAAAACTGTGTAACTATTCAAATTTTTAAGGACCAATTGCACAGTAATGTCATGTTTAGGGCCCACCACATGGAAATAAGTTTATTTATAGCCACAAAAGTATTGTATCTTATCAGTGCTGCGTCCACACAGAACCGGTCTTTTCAGGCTCTGAAAACGCAACTTTCTGAAAACGGGTCATAGAGTGGATAAATCTGAAGACAGCACTTTTGCATTTTCTTGTGTTCATCCAATACACAACATTTGTGGGAATGATGATGTCATAGACCCACCTTTCTAATCTCAGCTTTAACCCCGGACATAAGACGTCACGTCTCTGTCAGGTGTCTGGGATACTACCCCTGAAATGCGTCCATTATATTGATATATTTAGATTGACATGTTTCCCAGTCATCAGCATTCTTGTGTAGTTTAGTCGACTTCAGTGTGACTCAAAGTAGAAGTTCACCTTCATATGCACATGCACCCCATCTTCTCTGTTTTTTTAGTTTTTTGAGGGTTTTTGTGTGGGCGCGTTACCCTGCCACATACAGGTGTGGCATATGTACTGCAGCATTTTTAGTGGTTTTAATATTTCTTGAAATTATGCTATGTTTACAGAACACTTTTTGAAAATGACAACAAAAAATATTGTATTGAGAAAGTTCTGTTTCCTCGCGGACGAATCATCAGTGAAGGATAGCATCAGAAATGGTGCAACAACTTGCCCAATTATCCACCACTTAGGCCAAAGGTGCCTCTTGGTTATACACATGAAAATGTAAAGGCAGCATTTTGAGATTTGTCCACTCTGGGACCCGTTTTCATAAAGAAGCATTTTTGTGGATATGCTGAAACTCATCCCAGTGTGGACAGGCCCATCAGCTGATAGTTGACGTGAACAATTTTTAAATATTGGCACCATCAGCCACTGATAATGCCATTGTGGGACAGCTTTTGCCAGGATAACTAGAGCTCTCTGTTATGGTTAGGGGTCCAGACAGAACCAGACCATTTCAAGCAATGAACCCAAATGCAGGGAAGGGAGCTGGACACTGGAAGGAGTACAAAGGAAAATATATTTATTTAAAAACAATAAATAAAAGGTGCTGCACTGGGGTGCCTGCAGCATGGAGAGATGGCCCGCCTCCTGACAGTGACACAGGTTGCTTTGGAGGTGAGGGAATAATGTTCTCTTCTTAAGAAATAAAGTTTACTGTTCAGGAATTGTTCACAGTTCATAAATTGTATCCAGAGGACAGAGGTCAAGTGCTGTGTGCAATAACGCAGTTCCAATTAAGCAGGACTTCATACAGCTGGGTTTTAATTGTTTGATATTAGAGTTCATGCAGTTCTTAGGAAGAGTTCTTGGAACAGTTCTTTATCATAGCACAGTCACATACAGGAATGAGTGAGAACGGGATCTCCCTGAGATGAGAAGGAACTTAACTGGCGTGCAGCAGAGCTGTGCTCTGAGCAGAGAGCCGTAGAGTTCCAAAGTGGCATTGCTGTGCAGGAAGCCAGGAACCAGGAGCCAGAGCAGCACGGGATCTGCGCAGGAATCATCTGGAACACCAGGAAAGACAGTTCGCTCTAATACGGGAATTAGAGGGGAGGCTAGGTTACCTGATGTTTAGCTGCGGAAAGCTCTGGTGTCTTAAGCACAAAGCAGGAAGACGCGGTCAAGGTCACAGACAGGCAATCAGGCTGGGTCCTCCTGGTAATGGTCTGGATCATGAATCGTGGCTCTGGAAGAACCTGGAAGGTCTGCAAGAGTCTGGCAATGCTAACTACTATGTAATATACTAGTAATATGGCAACTACTGAACAGAAACTCAGGGCTTAGATAGTCTGTCAATAATCAATCACTCATCTGATCCAGGTGTGGAAAAATAGCTGAGGGCGCCATCTGGTGGAGAAACTAACACGTGACAATGGTTAAAAGACAGAGTTAAAACCAAGATCTGGGGGAAAGCCTGACACTCTCCTCTTAAATCCATCAGGACATGAATTTAATTGCACCAGTTGGATGGCAGTATTCAGTTCTTGATAGCTGCTCTTTTAATGGTGCAGTGCCAAGAAAAAAAACGTAGCCTGATTCATCATGTTTAATTCAATCCTGCTATGAGCTGTATGGCTGGAGGCAGCCTCCGTCTTCTCTGTTTGGCTTCTCTTGCTTAAAACGATTGTGTGTGCATGTGCTCTCCCACCCCCACACCCACCCACATCTCACATCCAAAAAAACCTGGAAGCGCACACAGTTCAGAAAATCGGCTGCTGAACAAAGACATCCATACGCTAACACACAAAACAGCAAAAACAAGTTTTCTTTCAATGTGCGGCCGCCTCTGTAGAGTTACAGGAGAAACCAGAACACTGTGTGCTGTTATCAACAATAGACTGGGATATCGCAAAGATGCACTGAGACACATATATAATGTTTTCTTTAAATCAATATGATTATGGTGATGAAAAGACACTGAGCCTGCAGCTGGAAAAAATGGATTTCTATCAAGGATCTATTTCTTTTATTTGCCATATAAACACATTAGCAGAAGGTCAATAGAAAATTCATGATGGTTTAAACTGTGTCGGAGCATCCATGGTAACACAAGTATTTTATAGATATTAATACATTGCATACAGTGAGGAAAACATGCCAGCAAGCTGGAAAACATTAACATGTAATAGATCACTAATGAAGAACGATAACCCACTTCACACTTCCACGGGTGTGAGCGGTGGCTGTAGCTTGAGAGAGCTTGTTAAAAACAGTGTTTGTCTTATCGGCGGCAGCTACAGCATATTGTTTACTGCCAGGACAAAACCAATTACTAAAAAGTTAATGTCACAGCCATTTGTAAGTGGGCTGACTTAATAACGTGGAACACCGTTCAGCGCGGGCGAAGGTGCACAAAAAAACTTGCTGCTCAAATTTAAGCTCTAAGCTTTCTTCTGTGGCGATTTATATTAAATGCTTGTTTAGTTTCTTTGCTGACTTGCTGCTGAAATGACCTTCATCACAACATTCTTCTTGCATTGTTTGAGTTATACATATCTGCACATAGTTCTTTTTGAAAGTTCATGCAAAGTTCCACTTTTTTCGGTGTATATCTGGCAATGGCAGTATAGCACATTTCAACACATGCATACTGGAAAGAATACGAAGGTTTTGCGTTTGCTTTTATGTAAATGTGGACGCGTTTGTGATGGACATAAAGTCAGCAGGTACCCTGTTACAGAGACCAAGCCACAGCAATGGTGGTTTCCCACCAGATGGTCCCACCTCACCTCAGCTCTAATCTAATTACTTTGGTTGTAGTACCCTGAACTGCCAACACGACACACATTAACCAGTGAATAGTCAGCATAGCCTGACTATTCACTGACATTAAACCCCAATCTCTGATGATTCGGGTACCCCCGTTACATCACTGTGTGCAGCCTGAGGAAATGCTAACCCTACCCCTAACCTCACCCCGAGCCCTACCCATAGCCAGTGGTGGGCACAGTTCTGATAATCCAATAACCATCGAAGATAATGTTTTCATTATAAGATTATCTTTTCAGATAACTTTGAAAACCATTATCGGACTAATTAAACAAAGCTGAACAGCTACAAACACTTCTAAAATTTAAAATCAGTTGAGCACCTACCTGTTAAATGTTTTGTAGCAGATGTGTAGTTCTACCCTCTGCAAACAGATGAGAGCTGTTTCTAGAAGAAACCACTCTATCATCTGCAGGCAAAGCAGAACTGGCCACCAAAAAAAAAAAAAACTAATTTCTTTTAACCTCATACTAATACATGGACAATATCACCCAAGTCATCCAGAGGCATACATTTTTAACTTATGGTTCAAATTTTAACCAAACTAATTTTGGACAAGTTATTTAAATTAATGTCACGTCTGAAGTTTTTTAAAGTGAAAATATCAGATATATGTTTTAGTTTTAAAGTAATGCACTAATTTTTAAGGTTTCAGTGTGGACATGCTGTGTCCAGGTGCATTATGGGTAATCTCAGTACGTTCACGACATGAGAAATTAATTTGAGAAACTCTGATCAGGCTCCACAGACAACAGCATTAAACTCTAGTGCCTAAAATTCTCATCAATATATTCTCTGGATTTACAGACGTTGTTATTGTGTTTGCATTTAAATTACACACATCTTAAATGTCGCAGACACAGTTTATCTGGAATTTTGTTTTGGCAAGTTTTCAAGGTCTCTACTGCCATCTACTGGGCAGTAGTGTTCATGGCAGTATTTGCCCTGAAGCTGGGCTGATATTTTCAATCACTGTACTCGGTTCCAGCTCAAACTGTACCATAGAACCGCACGGTGTAAAAAAAACCGGAGTGGACGATTTATGTTCTCACACACATTGTACGTTCAAAAACCACACGTCGGTCTCATGTTTCCAGAAGCAAAACATAAACAGAAGCTTTTTTTCAAACTTAACTTACAAAAACTCTTGATGGGAGACATCAAAGTAAAAAACAGCAACAAATAAAAATTACAAGACAGGTCTGCGGTGTTTGCACAGGCACAGTGCGAGAGGTTGGATGCTTGTAATGCTTCAGCAGCAGGATACCCTCATGACAGCTGACCAGAATATCAAACAGGTTCGATTTTCATCTGACCATGCGATTGCCGATCAGGAGGTGGTCATGAGATGTTAACCTGATTAACCTGAAACTCTGTGCGATCAAAAAAAAATCACGCACAAATGAAAAATCAGCTGAAAAAGGGCGAAAACTCTCGCTGGCACCAGTAGATCATGGCAGTGTTCTATTTATTTTGACACCCGTTATATCAGACGTTTATCTAATTACAACTGGGCTTTTTTTTTTTTTTTTGAAAAAGCTTTTTTTACAAATAAAAATGGTATATTTTACAAAAGCACATTTATCTGTAAACACCAACACACGACACACCTCACATTAACATGTTTGTTTACATAGAATGAATGAGTCAACAAATCAGTGTTAGCGGAGGCACATTTTACCCAGAATGTCATCTGTCTGTGTTTGTTACAGAACTTCAGAATTAGTGCATTATTCAACATTAAAAGATATATGTTATATCTTAACTTTGCACAAATGACAGAATTTACATTAATGGCGTTATTCTATCAGTATTCATTTTATTTAAACCAAACCATAAGTCAGCATTGGTTTATTTTCCAAGACCTCCACCTGACGGCAGCATTGTGACTGAGTAGAGAGTTGAGCTTTGTGGCTCCTCTCAGTTGCGTTTGTGCTGGAAGCCATGTAGTAAACTGGAGCTTCCAGCAGGGGGCAGGACGCTCAAAGACAGAAGTGCTGACTCATTGTTTGGGTCTGTCATCGCTTTTGATGCTTCCAGAAGCGATCGTGGTGTTAAAACTCAAAATCAGCTTGTTAGTAGTTGCAAGTGTACCGGAGGCAATACTGAAATTTATCAGTTATCTGTAACTTCCGATACATTTTTGGGTGGTTTATCATTTTATCTTTATCAAAGATAACTTTTCAGTTATCTGATTATTTGTTATCAAAGTTAATTTTTTGGTTATTTGTGCCCACCACTGCCCATAGCCTTAACCATGACCATAACCATAACCAAATCATAGATGAATGTTCCCCAATAACTTGGAAGTGAGGCAGATAGTATACAAATAATGAATGTTTATGAGTTCAGTGGTACAAATATTTCATGAGGTGAAAGCTGGAACATACCATTCAATGAGGCAAAGCCAAGTTGAATGGTTTGTTCCAGCTTTCAGCAAATTAAATATTCGTTCCATTGAAAGAATGTAAAAACATTCATTATTTGTTTATATAACGGCTAAAATAGATCCTTGTCATTTGATATTTTATTAATTTATGAATGACAGAAAAGGGGCTTACATTTTGGTGTTCCACTGCTACTTAAGTCCAAATTGTGATGTGTAAAAATTAGTCCAGCTTTTCATTCTTTCTTCCTACTAACAGCCTCCAGGCAGCACAGTGGATTTGTTTAGTGTGAGCGTCCACGTGCGCGAGCGCGTTGTGTGTGTGTACACACTCACATGCATATGTGGGTGCGTGAGCGTGTGTGTGCACGAGCGTGTGTGCGCGTCCAAATGTGTGTGCGAGCACGTGTGTGCTCTCACACACCCACACAAGGCACACGCACTCATGCGTAGAAGTGGAGCAATCTGTCACTGGAGTGGACAGTTAAATAGTGCAACACTCAATCCAATGCAGGAAATAAGTGTGCATGTGAAACTGGAAGCCTGAGTGCACTTGAAACAGGAAGAAATCTTGAAGGAAAACAAGGACCAAACGTATGACAATAAAATCACCACAGAGGAGAATTTACGAGGAGAAAAGGTAAACACAGAGAATATATAACATGCAAGATAAATATAAAAACAAACCTGACAAGAGCAGAACAACCCCTTCACCAGAGGCATGATCAAAAACTTGAAGCATGAGGGCTGCATTTTGACTGAGCTGAAGCGTTACAATAATCGAACCTGTTTGAGATGAATGCACAAACCACTTTGAGACATACCTTCTGATTTGATTTTTTGAGATCAACACCATGATAAGATCAAGGTTTCTAATTTGTTAATTGCATTTCAGACAGTGATTTGAGATGTGAAGGGATTTTGTGTCTCTGATTTTTAAGACTGATGACCACTATGATGGATCAAGGAAATGTATGAAGGGCTGATACTAATTTTGGATGTCAGTTTGTGTTTGTTTTTGTTGAACAAAAGTCCTTTTCCCATAAGCAAAATTAGTTCTTTGTCAACTGATATCTGGCAAGTCCATCAAAAAGTTTTGTGCACGCTCAAAACTTTAAGGGGATATCAGGAGAGAGGTTTCCCACTGCCTGCACATTTTTTTTATTATTTTGTCTTTATTATTTACTTTACAATTCTCATGAGTTTATATCCTGCGGCTCTCCCATCCCTCAGGCAGGGCTTCTGATTGGCCAAAAGTCCGGCACAGGGTATGAATTCTGCATGAGCAGAGAGAGGACAGATCCTGACACAGCAGCATGCAGGGTGTTGTCTGACCAGTTGTCTGACCTGGAACAGGTCAGAAAAGGCTGGTGCGGCTTGTGTGTGGTTGTGTGTGGTTTTTAATCTTTTATTCTTTAGGTGAGGAGCCGCCACAGAGCTGTTTGATGTCCTTGCTGTGAGAACAGTGCATGAACACTGAGGAAATATGATGTCATGCTTTAAGACCATGTCAAATCCCACTCAAATCCAGCTTTCCTCAGTGTGTATATGTCTTGAAGCGGTGAAAACCATGTACAGTGAGGAAAATAAGTATTTGAACACCCTGCGATTTTGCAAGTTCTCCCACTTAGAAATCATGGAGGGGTCTGAAATTTTCATCTTAGGTGCATATCCACTGTGAGAGACATAATCTAAAAAAAAAAAATCAGAAAATCACAATGTATGATTTTTTTAATAATGTATTTGTTAATTGCACCTGCTTGAACTTGTTACCTGTATAAAAGACACTTGTTCACACACTCAATCAATCACACTCCAACCTGTCCACCATAGCAAGACCAAAGAGCTGTCTAAGGACACCAGGGACAAAACTGTAGACCTGCACAAGGCTGGGATGTACTACAGGACAACAGGCAAGCAGCTTGGTCGAAGACAACAACTGTTATGATTATTTATTAGAAAGTGGAAGAAACACAAGATGACTGTCAATCTCCCTCGGTCTAGGATTCCATGCAAGATCTCACTTTGTGGGGTAAGGATGATTCTGAGAAATCTCAGAACTACACAGGAGGACCTGGTTAATGACCTGAAGAGAGCTGGGACCACAGTCACAAAGATTACATTAGTAACACATGATGCTGTCATGGTTTAAAATCCTGCAGGGCAGTATAGTAGGATAGTTTATGGTTCTGTTCTTAAGCTTCACTCTGACCAAGTCAACACAATCTTCAAATTTTAAGATCCTCGCGTCACTATGTGATAAATAATGCAATGGCTCTACCTAACTTATGAACGAGGGGAATTTGTTTATTATTTATTTATTTGTTTTTTGAGAGTAGCAAAATTTCTTCTTGACGGTGCACAGAACAACAGGGCATGGATGTAATGGTAATTTTGAGTATTGAATTATGTCTTTGAACTGTTCTTTGGTCAGGGTGGAGTTATTGTGTTGCATTGTACATTTCATTAATGACTTAAAAAACAATAACTGGGTGCAAAAGTTTGAATTTATTTTCGATCTTACCTAATCCACACAACATCAAAATTATACATACAGGCTCACATATATACACACATTCCACTTAAATCTTCTAATAAGTCATGCTGAAGGTTCTACAATGTATTTTAACATGACAAGGCAAAGGCCTATTTACTCCTCATTAGTGATCATGATTGACTACAACGGGGATGTGTTTGACAGCACTCGTTGGACTGACTAATATTCAGTACAATGGGAAAGTCCAAGGAACTTAGTGAATACCTAAGAAGGAGAATTATTGAATTGCACAAGTTGGGAAGATCTCTTCTGGCCATTTCTAATAAACAATTGCAGATTCCAAGATTATCAGTTCAAACAACTGTATGTAAGTACAAGTTAGTTGTATTTGAGATAAACTTTATTGATCTCACAGTGGAGAAATGTGCCACCACTTTGCCAAGGTCTGGAACGAGACTTAAACTGACCCCTAAGGTGAGACTCAACGTGTGTGGATGTTCAGGACCAACCCAGGAACCACCAAGGCTCAGGCCTGCCATGAACTGAAAATGCCTGGACCACAAGCATCACTGTCCACAGTGAAGTGACTTTTCCATTGCCAAGACCCTGTTCCAAAATTGACACCTTCAAGCTTGACTGAAACTTGCAGCTGCCCACCATGGACAAGCCAAATGCCTTCTGGAGAAATGCTTTACGGCCAGACAAGACAAAGTTTGAGCTATTTGGCGACAATAACAAGAGGTATCCTTGGAGGAGTAAAGTTGAGACTTTCAAACATAACAACAATGTACTGTCAAGCATGGAAGTGGGAGCATCATGCTCTGGCACTGTTTTGCTGCCTGTGGTACAGGTGCATTGCGTGTGGCCACTGCAGCCTGGCGCATAGGTAAAAGATGTTTTATGTATTTTCACATGAGGAGAGCAGACAGAGACACAGGTCTCACAGAGGAAATTTGTAAGTTCATGGCCATCAAAACATGATAAATGTTCCCCAGCCGGGATGTCCAGGAGCAGAGATCTCAACAGCGCCCAGACCAACGTGTCACTCTGTTTCTGTGTAATGTGGTCATTCATTTTAGTTATTTGTCATGTAATTGCATATGTAGGTATTGTCATAATTATTTATGTACCTGTATACCCGAGTCGGCTTCAATTGTGTTATGTGTGAAGGGGCCCTTAGTGGTGGTGTATGTATATACGAGATCTATTAGAAAAGTATCCGACCTTATTATTTTTTCAAAAACCATATGGATTTGAATCACGTGTGATTGCGTCAGACAAGCTTGAACCCTCGTGCGCATGTGTGAGTTTTTCCACGCCTGTCGGTTGCGTCATTCGCCTGTGAGCAGGCTTTTTTGGGCTTTTTTTCCATCAGAATTTTTTCAGAAACTGTTAGAGACTGGCAGCTGGAAACCATTAGAAAAATTTATCTGGCTTTCAGTGAAAATGTTACGGACTTGGTAGAGAATAAGGAGTGTTACTGTCGCTTTAAGGACGGCCCCCAGCGGCTGTGGGGCGCGCCGCGCTCCGAAGCCGCCATCGACAGGCAGAGCGACCGTTTCATTTCTAAACGGATGGCTGTCTGGATCCGTGACTATCGTGTGCCATTTCTCTGGTTATCACAAGAGCTGGACATCAACCATTTTCTGGCAGATTTCACTTTTAACAAGAGATTTTGTCATGATGTCACGATGGATTCACTACTGGAGCGAGACAAAACCACCTCCATTTTGGTCTCACAGGACGGCTTTGAGATGGCGTTCAGACAGCTGTCGGTGGTTTTTCCATCGAGTGATTATCCGAGAAATTGTGGATGTGCCTGGACATGCCAGAACATGTCCCGTGAGGCTTCATCACGGCGTTGCTGTGCGCCATGCGGCACTGTCGCGACGCGCGGAATTCCTCCGCACATCTGTCTCAATGTGCCGAAAAAGTGCTGATGTCCACGTCTTTTCACAATTCCTGTGCTAGTCAGACAATGTCCCGGATAAAACATAGCGTCCAGTTTGGAAATGAACGGCAGATTCCACTGTTACAGGAGTTTTTGTCATGGAAAGAGGAGCAGAGGCTTCACGCATTGCGGCGGTGCCGCATGGCGCACAGCAACGCCGTGATGAAGCCTCACGGGACATGTTCTGGCATGTCCAGGCACATCGACAATTTCTCGGATAATCATTCGATGGAAAAACCACCGACAGCTGTCTGAACGCCATCTCAAAGCCGTCCTGTGAGACCAAACGGAGGTGGTTTTGCCTCGCTCCAGTAGCGAATCCATTGTGATGAGCGAAGCCTCCCTCGGCTTTCCATGACAAAATCGCTTGTTAAAAGTGAAATCTGCCGGAAAATGGTTGATGTCCAGCTCTTGTGTTAGGAGTTACCAGTAGACTGACCTCTACTGGTGGTTGGCTCTCACTACGGTATTGTATCACTTCCTGTTCCGGAGCACAGCGGTGTTTTGCTGTATCTGTTAGCTGTTTAATCTGCGCAGTTAGATTAATCTAGATAACTAGATAATTGTTTCATAGTGTAATCTTCACGTGCCTTAACTAAAGCACTTCCTCTGCTGAATCACCTCTAAATTATTTACACATTATTCACTTTGTGTGTTTTTAGGAATCCGCTAGCTTAGCGCAGCTACTAGCTCTTAGCCGGTTTAGCATGGTGGCTTCTCCTGTCTCTCCTGCACTTTTCTGCTCTGGGTGTGAAATGTTTAGTTATTCCTCGGCCTCCTTTAGCAGTAATGGTACTTGTAATAAGTGTAGCTTATTCGTAGCTTTGGAGGCCAGGCTGGGCGAATTGGAGACTCGGCTCCGCACCGTGGAAAATTCTACAGCTAGCCAGGCCCCTGTAGTCGGTGCGGACCAAGGTAGCTTAGCCGCCGTTAGGTCCCTTCCAGCAGATCCGAGCAGCCGGGAAAGCAGGCCGACTGGGTGACTGTGAGGAGGAACACAAGCCCCGTGTACACCGCCAACCCGTTCACATTTCTAACCATTTTTCCCCACTCGGCGACACACCCACCGAGGATCAAACTCTGGTTATTGGCGACTCCGTTTGGAGAAATGTGAAGTTAGCGACACCAGCAACCATAGTCAATTGTCTTCCGGGGGCCAGAGTGGTGACAGTGAAGGAAATTTGAAACTGCTGGCTAAGGCTAAGCGTAAATTTGGTAAGATTGTAATTCACGTCGGCAGTAATGACACCCGGTTACGCCAATCGGAGGTCACTAAATTAACAATGAATCGGTGTGTAACTTTGCAAAAACAATATCGGACTCTGTAGTTTTCTCTGGGCCCCTCCCCAATCAGACCTGTTTAGCCGCATGTTCTCCCTGAATTGCTGGCTGTCTGAGTGGTGTCCAAAAAATGAGGTGGGCTTCATAGATAATTGGCAAAGCTTCTGGGGAAAACCTGGTCTTGTTGGGAGAGACGGCATCCATCCCACTTTGGATGGAGCAGCTCTCATTTCTAGAAATCTGGCCAATTTTCTTAAATCCTCCAAACCGTGACTATCCAGGGTTGGGACCAGGAAGCAGAGTTGTAGTCTTACACACCTCTCTGCAGCTTCTCTCCCCCTGCCATCCCCTCATTACCCCATCCCCGTAGAGATGGTGCCTGCTCCCAGACCACCAATAACCAGTAAAAATCTATTTAAGCATAAAAAAAAATAATAATAATAATACTATTGCACCTTCAACTGCACCACAGACTAAAACAGTTAAATCTGGTCTATTAAACATTAGGTCTCTCTCTTCTAAGTCCCTGTTAGTAAATGATATAATAATTGATCAACATATGATTTATTCTGCCTTACAGAAACCTGGTTACAGCAGGATGAATATGTTAGTTTAAATGAGTCAACACCCCCGAGTCACACTAACTGCCAGAACGCTCGTAGCACAAGCCAAGGCGGAGGATTAGCAGCAATCTTCCACTCCAGCTTATTAATTAATCAAAAACCCAGACAGAGCTTTAATTCATTTGAAAGCTTGACTCTTAGTCTTGTCCATCCAAATTGGAAGTCCCAAAAACCAGTTTTATTTATTATTATCTATCGTCCACCTGGTCGTTACTGTGAGTTTCTCTGTGAATTTTCAGACCTTTTGTCTGACTTAGTGCTTAGCTCAGATAAGATAATTATAGTGGGCGATTTTAACATCCACACAGATGGTGAGAATGACAGCCTCAGCACTGCATTTAATCTATTATTAGACTCAATTGGCTTTGCTCAAAATGTAAATGAGTCCACCCACCACTTTATTCATATCTTAGATCTTGTTCTGACTGATGGTATGGAAATTGAAGACTTAAACAGTACTCCCTGAAAACGCCCTTCTGTCTGATCATTCTTAATTACATTTACATTTACTCTGATGGACTACCCAGCAGTGGGGAATACGTTCATTACACTAGAAGTCTTTCAGAAAGCACTGTAACTAGGTTTAAGGATATGATTCCTTCTTTATGTTCTCTAATGCCATATACCAACACAGTGCAGAGTAGCTACCTAAACTCTGTAAGTGAGATAGAGTATCTCGTCAATAGTTTTACATCCTCATTGAAGACAACCTTTGGATGCTGTAGCTCCTCTGAAAAAGAGAGCTTTAAATCAGAAGTGCCTGACTCTGTGGTATAACTCACAAACTCGCAGCTTAAAGCAGATAACCCATAAGTTGGAGAGGAAATGGCATCTCACTAATTTAGAAGATCTTCACTTAGCCTGGAAAAAGAGTCTGTTGCTCTATAAAAAAGCCCTCCGTAAAGCTAGGACATCTTACTACTCATCACTAATTGAAGAAAATAAGAACAACCCCAGGTTTCTTTTCAGCACTGTAGCCAGGCTGACAAAGAGTCAGAGCTCTATTGAGCCGAGTATTCCTTTAACTTTAACTAGTAATGACTTCATGACTTTCTTGCTAATAAAATTTTAACTATTAGAGAAAAAATTAATCATAACCATCCCAAAGACGTATCGTTATCTTTGGCTGCTTTCAGTGATGCCAGTATTTGGTTAGACTCTTTCTCTCCGATTGTTCTGTCTGAGTTATTTTCATTAGTTACTTCCTTTAAACCATCAACATGTCTATTAGACCCCATTCCTACCAGGCTGCTCAAGGAAGCCCCTACCATTAATTAATGCTTCGATCTTAAATATGATCAATCTATCTTTATTAGTTGGCTATGTACCACAGGCTTTTAAGGTGGCAGTGATTAAACCATTACTTAAAAAGCCATCACTTGACCCAGCTATCTTAGCTAATTATAGGCCAATCTCCAACCTTCCTTTTCTCTCAAAAATTCTTGAAAGGGTAGTTGTAAAACAGCTAATGATCATCTGCAGAGGAATGGTCTATTGAAGAGTTTCAGTCAAGTTTTAGAATTCATCATAGTACAGAAACAGCATAGTGAAGGTTACAAATGATCTTCTTATGGCCTCAGACAGTGGACTCATCTCTGTGCTTGTTCTGTTTAGACCTCAGTGTTGCTTTTGATACTGTTGACCATAAAATTTTATTACAGAGATTAGAGCATGCTATAGGTATTAAAGGCACTGCGCTGCGGTGGTTTTGAATCATATTTATCTAATAGATTACAATTGTTCATGTAATGGGGAATCTTCTTCACAGACTAAGGTTAATTATGGAGTTCCACAAGGTTCTGTGCTAGGACCATTTTATTCACTTTATACATGTTTTCCCCTTAGGCAGTATTATTAGACGGCATTGCTTAAATTTTCATTGTTACGCAGATAATACCCAGCTTATTATCCATGAAGCCAGAGGACACACACCAATTAGCTAAACTGCAGGATTGTCTTACAGACATAAAGACATGGATGGCCTCTAATTTCCTGCTTTTAAACTCAGATACAACTGAAGTTATTGTACTTGGCCACACAAATCTTAGAAACATGGTGTCTAACCAGATCCTTACTCTGGATGGCATTACCCTGACCTCTAGTAATACTGTGAGAAATCTTGGAGTCATTTTTGATCAGGAATATGTCATTCAATGCGCATATTAAACAAATATGTAGGACTGCTTTTTTGCATTTGCGCAATATCTCTAAAATTAGAAAGGTCTTGTCTCAGAGTGATGCTGAAAAACTCATTCATGCATTTATTTCCTCTAGGCTGGACTATTGTAATTCATTATTATCAGGTTGTCCTAAAAGTTCCCTGAAAAGCCTTCAGTTAATTCAAAATGCTGCAGCTAAAGTACTGACGGGGACTAGAAAGAGAGAGCATATCTCACCCATATTGGCCTCTCTTTTCATTGGCTTCCTGTTAATTCTAGAATAGAATTTAAAAATTCTTCTTCTTACCTATAAGGTTTTGAATAATCAGGTCCCATATTATCTTAGGACCTAATAGTACATATCACCCCAATAGATCGCTTCGCTCTCAGACTGCATGCTTACTTGTAGTTCCTAGGGTTTGTAAGAGTAGAATGGGAGGCAGAGCCTTCAGCTTTCAGGCTCCTCTCCTGTGGAACCAGCTCCCAATTCGGATCAGGAGACAGACACCCTCTCTACTTTTAAGATTAGGCTTAAAACTTTCCTTTTTGCTAAAGCTTATAGTTAGGGCTGGATCAGGTGACCCTGAACCATCCCTAGTTATGCTGCTATAGACTTAGACTGCTGGGGGGTTCCCATGATGCACTGAGTGTTTCTTTCTGTTTTTGCTCTGTATGCACCACTCTGCATTTAATCATTTTCAATCCTGCTATGAGCTGTATGGCTGGAGGCAGCCTCCGTCTTCTCTGTTTGGCTTCTCTGCTTAAAACGATTGTGTGGCATGTGCTCTCCCACCCCCACACCCACCACATCTGCACTCCAAAAAAACCTGGAAGCGGCACACAGTTCAGAAAATCGGCTGCTGAACAAGACATCCATACGCTAACACACAAAACAGCAAAAACAGTTTTCTTTCAATGTGGGGCCGCCTCTGTAGAGTTACAGGAGAAACCAGAACACTGTGTGCTGTATCAACAATAGACTGTGATATCGCAAAGATGCACTGAGACACATATATAATGTTTCTTTAAATCAATATGATTAGGTGATGAAAAGACACTGAGCCTGCAGCTGGGAAAAAATGGATTTCTATCAAGGATCTATTTCTTTTATTTGCCATATAAACACATTAGCAGAAAGGTCAATAGAAAATTCATGATGGTTTAAACTGTGTCGGAGCATCCATGGTAACACAAGTATTTTATAGATATTAATACATTGCATACAGTGAGGAAAACATGCCAGCAAGCTGGAAAACATTAACAATGTAATAGATCACTAATGAAGAACGATAACCCACTTCACACTTCCACGGGTGTGAGCGGTGGCTGTAGCTTGAGAGAGCTTGTTAAAAACCGTGTTTGTCTTATCGGCGGCAGCTACAGCATATTGTTTACTGCCAGGACAAAACCAATTACTAAAAAGTTAATGTCACAGGCCATTTGTAAGTGGGCTGACTTAATAACGTGGAACACCGTTCAGCGCGGGCGAAGGTGCACAAAAAAACTTGCTGCTCAAAATTTAAGCTCTAAGCTTTCTTCTGTGGCGATTTATATTAATGCTTGTTTAGTTTCTTTGCTGCTTGCTGCTGAAATGACCTTCATCACAACATTCTTCTTGCATTGTTTGAGGTTTATACATATCGCACATAGTTCTGTTTTGAAAAAGTTCATGCAAGTTCCACTTTTTTTCGGTGTATATCTGGCAATGGCAGTATAGCCACATTTCAACACATGCATACTGGGAAAGAATACGAGGTTTTGCGTTTGCTTTTATGTAAATGTGGACGCGTTTGTGATGGACATAAAGTCAGCAGGGTACCCTGTTACAGAGACCAAGCCACAGCAATGGTGGTTCCCACCAGATGGTCCCACCTCACCTCAGCTCTAATCTAATTACTTTGGTTGTAGTACCCTGAACTGCCAACACGACACACATTAACCAGTGAATAGTCAGCATAGCCTGACTATTCACTGACATTAAACCCCAATCTCTGATGATTCGGGTACCCCCGTTACATCACTGTGTGCAGCCTGAGGAAATGCTAACCCTACCCCTAACCTCACCCCGAGCCCTACCCATAGCCAGTGGTGGGCACAGTTCTGATAATCCAATAACCATCGAAGATAATGTTTTCATTATAAGATTATCTTTTCAGATAACTTGAAAACCATTATCGGACTAATTAAACAAAGCTGAACAGCTACAAACACTTCTAAAATTTAAAATCAGTTGAGCACCTACCTGTTAAATGTTTTGTAGCAGATGTGTAGTTCTACCCTCTGCAAACAGATGAGAGCTGTTTCTAGAAGAAACCACTCTATCATCTGCAGGCAAAGCAGAACTGGCCACCAAAAAAAAAAAAAAACTAATTTCTTTTAACCTCATACTAATACATGGACAATATCACCCAAGTCATCCAGAGGCATACATTTTTAACTTATGGTTCAAATTTTAACCAAACTAATTTTGGACAAGTTATTTAAATTAATGTCACGTCTGAAGTTTTTTAAAGTGAAAATATCAGATATATGTTTTAGTTTTAAAGTAATGCACTAATTTTAAGGTTTCAGTGTGGGACATGCTGTGTCCAGGTGCATTATGGGTAATCTCAGTACGTTCACGACATGAGAAATTAATTTGAGAAACTACTGATCAGGCTCCACAGACAACAGCATTAAACTCTAGTGCCTAAAATTCTCATCAATATATTCTCTGGATTTACAGACGTTGTTATTGGTTTTGCATTTAAATTACACACATCTTAAATGTCGCAGACACAGTTTATCTGGAATTTTGTTTTGGCAAGTTTTCAAGGTCTCTACTGCCATCTACTGGGCAGTAGTGTTCATGGCAGTATTGCCCTGAAGCTGGGCTGATATTTTCAATCACATGTACTCGGTTCCAGCTCAAACTGTACCATAGAACCGCACGGTGTAAAAAAAAACCGAGTGGACGATTTATGTTCTCACACACATTGTACGTTCAAAAACCACACGTCGGTCTCATGTTTCCAGAAGCAAAACATAACAGAAGCTTTTTTCAAACTTAACTTACAAAAAACTCTTGATGGGAGACATCAAAGTAAAAAACAGCAACAAATAAAAATTACAAAGACAGGTCTGCGGTGTTTGCACAGGCACAGTGCGAGAGGTTGGATGCTTGTAATGCTTCAGCAGCAGGATACCCTCATGACAGCTGACCAGAAGATCAAACAGGTTCGATTTTCATCTGACCATAGCGATTGCCGATCAGGAGGTGGTCAGGAGATGTTAACCTGATTAACCTGAAACTCTGTGCGATCAAAAAAAAATCACGCACAAAATGAAAAATCAGCTGAAAAAGGGCGAAAACTCTCGCTGGCACCAGTAGATCATGGCAGTGTTCTATTTATTTTTGACACCCGTTATATCAGACTTGATCTAATTACACTGGGCTTTTTTTTTTTTTTTTTGAAAAAGCTTTTTTTTACAAATAAAAATGGTATATTTTACAAAAGCACGTTTATCTGTAAACACCAACACACGACACACCTCACATTAACATGTTTGTTTACATAGAATGAATGAGTCAACAAATCAGTGTTAGCGGAGGCACATTTTACCCAGAATGTCATCTGTCTGTGTTTGTTACAGAACTTCAGAATTAGTGCATTATTCACATTAAAAGATATATGTTATATCTTAACTTTGCACAAATGACAGAATTTACATTAATGCGTTATTCTATCAGTATTCATTTTATTTAAACCAAACCATAGTCAGCATTGGTTTATTTTCCAAGACCTCCACCTGACGGCAGCATTGTGACTGAGTAGAGAGTTGAGCTTTGTGGCTCCTCTCAGTTGCGTTTGTGCTGGAAGCCATGTAGTAAACTGGAGCTTCCAGCAGGGGGCAGGACGCTCAAAGACAGAAGTGCTGACTCATTGTTTGGGTCTGTCATCGCTTTTGATGCTTCCAGAAGCGATCGTGGTGTTAAAACTCAAAATCAGCTTGTTAGTAGTTGCAAGTGTACCGGAGGCAATACTGAAATTTATCAGTTATCTGTAACTTCCGATACATTTTTGGGTGGTTTATCATTTTATCTTTATCAAAGATAACTTTTCAGTTATCTGATTATTTGTTATCAAAGTTAATTTTTGGTTATTTGTGCCCACCACTGCCCATAGCCTTAACCATGACCATAACCATAACCAAATCATAGATGAATGTTCCCCAATAACTTGGAAGTGAGGCAGATAGTATACAAATAATGATGTTTATGAGTTCAGTGGTACAAATATTTCATGAGGTGAAAGCTGGAACATACCATTCAATGAGGCAAAGCCAAGTTGAATGGTTTGTTCCAGCTTTCAGCAAATTAAATATTCGTTCCATTGAAAGAATGTAAAAACATTCATTATTTGTTTATATAACGGCTAAAATAGATCCTTGTCATTTGATATTTTATTAATTTATGAATGACAGAAAAGGGGCTTACATTTTGGTGTTCCACTGCTACTTAAGTCCAAATTGTGATGTGTAAAAATTAGTCCAGCTTTTCATTCTTTCTTCCTACTAACAGCCTCCAGGCAGCACAGTGGATTTGTTTAGTGTGAGCGTCCACGTGCGCGAGCGCGTTGTGTGTGTGTACACACTCACATGCATATGTGGGTGCGTGAGCGTGTGTGTGCACGAGCGTGTGTGCGCGTCCAAATGTGTGTGCGAGCACGTGTGTGCTCTCACACACCCACACAAGGCACACGCACTCATGCGTAGAAGTGGAGCAATCTGTCACTGGAGTGGACAGTTAAATAGTGCAACACTCAATCCAATGCAGGAAATAAGTGTGCATGTGAAACTGGAAGCCTGAGTGCACTTGAAACAGGAAGAAATCTTGAAGGAAAACAAGGACCAAACGTATGACAATAAAATCACCACAGAGGAGAATTTACGAGGAGAAAAGGTAAACACAGAGAATATATAACATGCAAGATAAATATAAAAACAAACCTGACAAGAGCAGAACAACCCCTTCACCAGAGGCATGATCAAAAACTTGAAGCATGAGGGCTGCATTTTGACTGAGCTGAAGCGTTACAATAATCGAACCTGTTTGAGATGAATGCACAAACCACTTTGAGACATACCTTCTGATTTGATTTTTTGAGATCAACACCAATGATAAGATCAAGGTTTCTAATTTGTTAATTGCATTTCAGACAGTGATTTGAGATGTGAAGGGATTTTGTGTCTCTGATTTTTAAGACTGATGACCACTATGATGGATCAAGGAAATGTATGAAGGGCTGATACTAATTTTGGATGTCAGTTTGTGTTTGTTTTTGTTGAACAAAAGTCCTTTTCCCATAAGCAAAATTAGTTCTTTGTCAACTGATATCTGGCAAGTCCATCAAAAAGTTTTGTGCACGCTCAAAACTTTAAGGGGATATCAGGAGAGAGGTTTCCCACTGCCTGCACATTTTTTTTATTATTTTGTCTTTATTATTTACTTTACAATTCTCATGAGTTTATATCCTGCGGCTCTCCCATCCCTCAGGCAGGGCTTCTGATTGGCCAAAAGTCCGGCACAGGGTATGAATTCTGCATGAGCAGAGAGAGGACAGATCCTGACACAGCAGCATGCAGGGTGTTGTCTGACCAGTTGTCTGACCTGGAACAGGTCAGAAAAGGCTGGTGCGGCTTGTGTGTGGTTGTGTGTGGTTTTTAATCTTTTATTCTTTAGGTGAGGAGCCGCCACAGAGCTGTTTGATGTCCTTGCTGTGAGAACAGTGCATGAACACTGAGGAAATATGATGTCATGCTTTAAGACCATGTCAAATCCCACTCAAATCCAGCTTTCCTCAGTGTGTATATGTCTTGAAGCGGTGAAAACCATGTACAGTGAGGAAAATAAGTATTTGAACACCCTGCGATTTTGCAAGTTCTCCCACTTAGAAATCATGGAGGGGTCTGAAATTTTCATCTTAGGTGCATATCCACTGTGAGAGACATAATCTAAAAAAAAAAAAATCAGAAAATCACAATGTATGATTTTTTTAATAATGTATTTGTTAATTGCACCTGTTTGAACTTGTTACCTGTATAAAAGACACTTGTTCACACACTCAATCAATCACACTCCAACCTGTCCACCATAGCAAGACCAAAGAGCTGTCTAAGGACACCAGGGACAAAACTGTAGACCTGCACAAGGCTGGGATGTACTACAGGACAACAGGCAAGCAGCTTGGTCGAAGACAACAACTGTTATGATTATTTATTAGAAAGTGGAAGAAACACAAGATGACTGTCAATCTCCCTCGGTCTAGGATTCCATGCAAGATCTCACTTTGTGGGGTAAGGATGATTCTGAGAAATCTCAGAACTACACAGGAGGACCTGGTTAATGACCTGAAGAGAGCTGGGACCACAGTCACAAAGATTACATTAGTAACACATGATGCTGTCATGGTTTAAAATCCTGCAGGGCAGTATAGTAGGATAGTTTATGGTTCTGTTCTTAAGCTTCACTCTGACCAAGTCAACACAATCTTCAAATTTTAAGATCCTCGCGTCACTATGTGATAATAATGCAATGGCTCTACCTAACTTATGAACGAGGGGAATTTGTTTATTATTTATTATTTGTTTTTTGAGAGTAGCAAAATTTCTTCTTGACGGTGCACAGAACAACAGGGCATGGATGTAATGGTAATTTTGAGTATTGAATTATGTCTTTGAACTGTTCTTTGGTCAGGGTGGAGTTATTGTGTTGCATTGTACATTTCATTAATGACTTAAAAAACAATAACTGGGTGCAAAAGTTTGAATTTATTTTCGATCTTAACTAATCCACACAACATCAAAATTATACATACAGGCTCACATATATACACACATTCCACTTAAATCTTCTAATAAGTCATGCTGAAGGTTCTACAATGTATTTTAACATGACAAGGCAAAGGCCTATTTACTCCTCATTAGTGATCATGATTGACTACAACGGGGATGTGTTTGACAGCACTCGTTGGACTGACTAATATTCAGTACAATGGGAAAGTCCAAGGAACTTAGTGAATACCTAAGAAGGAGAATTATTGAATTGCACAAGTTGGGAAGATCTCTTCTGGCCATTTCTAATAAACAATTGCAGATTCCAAGATTATCAGTTCAAACAACTGTATGTAAGTACAAGTTAGTTGTATTTGAGATAAACTTTATTGATCTCACAGTGGAGAAATGTGCCACCACTTTGCCAAGGTCTGGAACGAGACTTAAACTGACCCCTAAGGTGAGACTCAACGTGTGTGGATGTTCAGGACCAACCCAGGAACCACCAAGGCTCAGGCCTGCCATGAACTGAAAATGCCTGGACCACAAGCATCACTGTCCACAGTGAAGTGACTTTTCCATTGCCAAGACCCTGTTCCAAAATTGACACCTTCAAGCTTGACTGAAACTTGCAGCTGCCCACCATGGACAAGCCAAATGCCTTCTGGAGAAATGCTTTACGGCCAGACAAGACAAAGTTTGAGCTATTTGGCGACAATAACAAGAGGTATCCTTGGAGGAGTAAAGTTGAGACTTTCAAACATAACAACAATGTACTGTCAAGCATGGAAGTGGGAGCATCATGCTCTGGCACTGTTTTGCTGCCTGTGGTACAGGTGCATTGCGTGTGGCCACTGCAGCCTGGCGCATAGGTAAAAGATGTTTTATGTATTTTCACATGAGGAGAGCAGACAGAGACACAGGTCTCACAGAGGAAATTTGTAAGTTCATGGCCATCAAAACATGATAAATGTTCCCCAGCCGGGATGTCCAGGAGCAGAGATCTCAACAGCGCCCAGACCAACGTGTCACTCTGTTTCTGTGTAATGTGGTCATTCATTTTAGTTATTTGTCATGTAATTGCATATGTAGGTATTGTCATAATTATTTATGTACCTGTATACCCGAGTCGGCTTCAATTGTGTTATGTGTGAAGGGGCCCTTAGTGGTGGTGTATGTATATACGAGATCTATTAGAAAAGTATCCGACCTTATTATTTTTTCAAAAACCATATGGATTTGAATCACGTGTGATTGCGTCAGACAAGCTTGAACCCTCGTGCGCATGTGTGAGTTTTTCCACGCCTGTCGGTTGCGTCATTCGCCTGTGAGCAGGCTTTTTTGGGCTTTTTTTTCCATCAGAATTTTTTCAGAAACTGTTAGAGACTGGCAGCTGGAAACCATTAGAAAAATTTATCTGGCTTTCAGTGAAAATGTTACGGACTTGGTAGAGAATAAGGAGTGTTACTGTCGCTTTAAGGACGGCCCCCAGCGGCTGTGGGGCGCGCCGCGCTCCGAAGCCGCCATCGACAGGCAGAGCGACCGTTTCATTTCTAAACGGATGGCTGTCTGGATCCGTGACTATCGTGTGCCATTTCTCTGGTTATCACAAGAGCTGGACATCAACCATTTTCTGGCAGATTTCACTTTTAACAAGAGATTTTGTCATGATGTCACGATGGATTCACTACTGGAGCGAGACAAAACCACCTCCATTTTGGTCTCACAGGACGGCTTTAAGATGGCGTTCAGACAGCTGTCGGTGGTTTTTCCATCGAGTGATTATCCGAGAAATTGTGGATGTGCCTGGACATGCCAGAACATGTCCCGTGAGGCTTCATCACGGCGTTGCTGTGCGCCATGCGGCACTGTCGCGACGCGCGGAATTCCTCCGCACATCTGTCTCAATGTGCCGAAAAAGTGCTGATGTCCACGTCTTTTCACAATTCCTGTGCTAGTCAGACAATGTCCCGGATAAAACATAGCGTCCAGTTTGGAAATGAACGGCAGATTCCACTGTTACAGGAGTTTTTGTCATGGAAAGAGGAGCAGAGGCTTCACGCATTGCGGCGGTGCCGCATGGCGCACAGCAACGCCGTGATGAAGCCTCACGGGACATGTTCTGGCATGTCCAGGCACATCGACAATTTCTCGGATAATCATTCGATGGAAAAACCACCGACAGCTGTCTGAACGCCATCTCAAAGCCGTCCTGTGAGACCAAAACGGAGGTGGTTTTGCCTCGCTCCAGTAGCGAATCCATTGTGATGAGCGAAGCCTCCGCTCGGCTTTCCATGACAAAATCGCTTGTTAAAAGTGAAATCTGCCGGAAAATGGTTGATGTCCAGCTCTTGTGTTAGGAGTTACCAGTAGACTGACCTCTACTGGTGGTTGGCTCTCACTACGGTATTGTATCACTTCCTGTTCCGGAGCACAGCGGTGTTTTGCTGTATCTGTTAGCTGTTTAATCTGCGCAGTTAGATTAATCTAGATAACTAGATAATTTGTTTCATAGTGTAATCTTCACGTGCCTTAACTAAAGCACTTCCTCTGCTGAATCACCTCTAAATTATTTACACATTATTCACTTTGTGTGTTTTTAGGAATCCGCTAGCTTAGCGCAGCTACTAGCTCTTAGCCGGTTTAGCATGGTGGCTTCTCCTGTCTCTCCTGCACTTTTCTGCTCTGGGTGTGAAATGTTTAGTTATTCCTCGGCCTCCTTTAGCAGTAATGGTACTTGTAATAAGTGTAGCTTATTCGTAGCTTTGGAGGCCAGGCTGGGCGAATTGGAGACTCGGCTCCGCACCGTGGAAAATTCTACAGCTAGCCAGGCCCCTGTAGTCGGTGCGGACCAAGGTAGCTTAGCCGCCGTTAGGTCCCTTCCAGCAGATCCCGAGCAGCCGGGAAAGCAGGCCGACTGGGTGACTGTGAGGAGGAACACAAGCCCCGTGTACACCGCCAACCCGTTCACATTTCTAACCATTTTTCCCCACTCGGCGACACACCCACCGAGGATCAAACTCTGGTTATTGGCGACTCCGTTTGGAGAAATGTGAAGTTAGCGACACCAGCAACCATAGTCAATTGTCTTCCGGGGGCCAGAGCTGGTGACAGTGAAGGAAATTTGAAACTGCTGGCTAAGGCTAAGCGTAAATTTGGTAAGATTGTAATTCACGTCGGCAGTAATGACACCCGGTTACGCCAATCGGAGGTCACTAAAATTAACAATGAATCGGTGTGTAACTTTGCAAAAACAATATCGGACTCTGTAGTTTTCTCTGGGCCCCTCCCCAATCAGACCTGTTTAGCCGCATGTTCTCCCTGAATTGCTGGCTGTCTGAGTGGTGTCCAAAAAATGAGGTGGGCTTCATAGATAATTGGCAAAGCTTCTGGGGAAAACCTGGTCTTGTTGGGAGAGACGGCATCCATCCCACTTTGGATGGAGCAGCTCTCATTTCTAGAAATCTGGCCAATTTTCTTAAATCCTCCAAACCGTGACTATCCAGGGTTGGGACCAGGAAGCAGAGTTGTAGTCTTACACACCTCTCTGCAGCTTCTCTCCCCCTGCCATCCCCTCATTACCCCATCCCCGTAGAGATGGTGCCTGCTCCCAGACCACCAATAACCAGTAAAAATCTATTTAAGCATAAAAAAAAAATAATAATAATAATACTATTGCACCTTCAACTGCACCACAGACTAAAACAGTTAAATCTGGTCTATTAAACATTAGGTCTCTCTCTTCTAAGTCCCTGTTAGTAAATGATATAATAATTGATCAACATATTGATTTATTCTGCCTTACAGAAACCTGGTTACAGCAGGATGAATATGTTAGTTTAAATGAGTCAACACCCCCGAGTCACACTAACTGCCAGAACGCTCGTAGCACAAGCCAAGGCGGAGGATTAGCAGCAATCTTCCACTCCAGCTTATTAATTAATCAAAAACCCAGACAGAGCTTTAATTCATTTGAAAGCTTGACTCTTAGTCTTGTCCATCCAAATTGGAAGTCCCAAAAACCAGTTTTATTTATTATTATCTATCGTCCACCTGGTCGTTACTGTGAGTTTCTCTGTGAATTTTCAGACCTTTTGTCTGACTTAGTGCTTAGCTCAGATAAGATAATTATAGTGGGCGATTTTAACATCCACACAGATGGTGAGAATGACAGCCTCAGCACTGCATTTAATCTATTATTAGACTCAATTGGCTTTGCTCAAAATGTAAATGAGTCCACCCACCACTTTATTCATATCTTAGATCTTGTTCTGACTGATGGTATGGAAATTGAAGACTTAACAGTACTCCCTGAAAACGCCCTTCTGTCTGATCATTTCTTAATTACATTTACATTTACTCTGATGGACTACCCAGCAGTGGGGAATACGTTTCATTACACTAGAAGTCTTTCAGAAAGCACTGTAACTAGGTTTAAGGATATGATTCCTTCTTTATGTTCTCTAATGCCATATACCAACACAGTGCAGAGTAGCTACCTAAACTCTGTAAGTGAGATAGAGTATCTCGTCAATAGTTTTACATCCTCATTGAAGACAACTTTGGATGCTGTAGCTCCTCTGAAAAAGAGAGCTTTAAATCAGAAGTGCCTGACTCTGTGGTATAACTCACAAACTCGCAGCTTAAAGCAGATAACCCATAAGTTGGAGAGGAAATGGCATCTCACTAATTTAGAAGATCTTCACTTAGCCTGGAAAAAGAGTCTGTTGCTCTATAAAAAAGCCCTCCGTAAAGCTAGGACATCTTACTACTCATCACTAATTGAAGAAAATAAGAACAACCCCAGGTTTCTTTTCAGCACTGTAGCCAGGCTGACAAAGAGTCAGAGCTCTATTGAGCCGAGTATTCCTTTAACTTTAACTAGTAATGACTTCATGACTTTCTTTGCTAATAAAATTTTAACTATTAGAGAAAAAATTAATCATAACCATCCCAAAGACGTATCGTTATCTTTGGCTGCTTTCAGTGATGCCAGTATTTGGTTAGACTCTTTCTCTCCGATTGTTCTGTCTGAGTTATTTTCATTAGTTACTTCCTTTAAACCATCAACATGTCTATTAGACCCCATTCCTACCAGGCTGCTCAAGGAAGCCCTACCATTAATTAATGCTTCGATCTTAAATATGATCAATCTATCTTTATTAGTTGGCTATGTACCACAGGCTTTTAAGGTGGCAGTGATTAAACCATTACTTAAAAAGCCATCACTTGACCCAGCTATCTTAGCTAATTATAGGCCAATCTCCAACCTTCCTTTTCTCTCAAAAATTCTTGAAAGGGTAGTTGTAAAACAGCTAACTGATCATCTGCAGAGGAATGGTCTATTTGAAGAGTTTCAGTCAAGTTTTAGAATTCATCATAGTACAGAAACAGCATTAGTGAAGGTTACAAATGATCTTCTTATGGCCTCAGACAGTGGACTCATCTCTGTGCTTGTTCTGTTTAGACCTCAGTGTTGCTTTTGATACTGTTGACCATAAAATTTTATTACAGAGATTAGAGCATGCTATAGGTATTAAAGGCACTGCGCTGCGGTGGTTTGAATCATATTTATCTAATAGATTACAATTTGTTCATGTAAATGGGGAATCTTCTTCACAGACTAAGGTTAATTATGGAGTTCCACAAGGTTCTGTGCTAGGACCAATTTTATTCACTTTATACATGTTTCCCTTAGGCAGTATTATTAGACGGCATTGCTTAAATTTTCATTGTTACGCAGATAATACCCAGCTTTATCTATCCATGAAGCCAGAGGACACACACCAATTAGCTAAACTGCAGGATTGTCTTACAGACATAAAGACATGGATGGCCTCTAATTTCCTGCTTTTAAACTCAGATAAAACTGAAGTTATTGTACTTGGCCACACAAATCTTAGAAACATGGTGTCTAACCAGATCCTTACTCTGGATGGCATTACCCTGACCTCTAGTAATACTGTGAGAAATCTTGGAGTCATTTTTGATCAGGATATGTCATTCAATGCGCATATTAAACAAATATGTAGGACTGCTTTTTTGCATTTGCGCAATATCTCTAAAATTAGAAAGGTCTTGTCTCAGAGTGATGCTGAAAAACTAATTCATGCATTTATTTCCTCTAGGCTGGACTATTGTAATTCATTATTATCAGGTTGTCCTAAAAGTTCCCTGAAAAGCCTTCAGTTAATTCAAAATGCTGCAGCTAAAGTACTGACGGGGACTAGAAAGAGAGAGCATATCTCACCCATATTGGCCTCTCTTCATTGGCTTCCTGTTAATTCTAGAATAGAATTTAAAATTCTTCTTCTTACTTATAAGGTTTTGAATAATCAGGTCCCATCTTATCTTAGGGACCTCATAGTACCATATCACCCCAATAGATCGCTTCACTCTCAGACTGCATGCTTACTTGTAGTTCCTAGGGTTTGTAAGAGTAGAATGGGAGGCAGAGCCTTCAGCTTTCAGGCTCCTCTCCTGTGGAACCAGCTCCCAATTCGGATCAGGGAGACAGACACCCTCTCTACTTTTAAGATTAGGCTTAAAACTTTCCTTTTTGCTAAAGCTTATAGTTAGGGCTGGATCAGGTGACCCTGAACCATCCCTTAGTTATGCTGCTATAGACTTAGACTGCTGGGGGGTTCCCATGATGCACTGAGTGTTTCTTTCTGTTTTTGCTCTGTATGCACCACTCTGCATTTAATCATTAGTGATTGATCTCTGCTCCCCTCCACAGCATGTCTTTTTCCTGATTCTCTCCCTCAGCCCCAACCAGTCCCAGCAGAAGACTGCCCCTCCCTGAGCCTGGTTCTGCTGGAGGTTTCTTCCTGTTAAAAGGGAGTTTTTCCTTCCCACTGTCGCCAAGTGCTTGCTCACAGGGGGTCGTTTTGACCGTTGAGGTTTTTCCGTAATTATTGTATGGCCTTGCCTTACAATATAAGGCGCCTTGGAGCAACTGCTTGTTATGATTTGGCACTCTATAAATAAAACTGATTTGATTTGATTTGATTTGTGATAACCAGAGAAATGGCACACGATGGTCACGGATCCAGACAGCCATCCGTTTAGAAATGAAATGGTCGTTCAGCCTGTCGATGGCGGCTTCGGAGCGCGGCGTGCCCCACAGCCGCTGGGGGCCGTCCTTAAAGCTGTAGTAACAGTCCTTATTCTCTGTGAAGCCCGTAACATTTTCACCGAAAGCCAGATACATTTTTCTAATGGTTTCCAGCTGCCAGTCTCTAACAGTTTCTGAAAAAATTCTGATGGAAAAAAAGCCCAAATCATTCCGCCATTTCCTGACAATGAAAATCCGACGAGGGGGCTGGACCACTCCCCACTCAAAGCCTGCTCACAGGCGATTGACGCAACCGACAGGCATTGAAAAACACGCATGCACACAAGGGTTCAAGCTTGTGTGACGCAATCACACGTGATTCAAATCCATATGGTTTCTGAAAAAAGTAATAAGGTCGGATACTTTTCTAATAGACCTCGTACAGTATTTGCACCTGTATGCATTATTTTGACCTTGTGTAGATGAGAGAAGATCAAAACAAATACAAACTTTTGCAACCAATTCTTGTTTTTTAAAGAGTTATGAATGATGTATGCTGTGTAATCAATCCACCCTGACAAAGGAACAGTTCAAAGACATAAAGCCCAAAATGACCATGACATTCAAGCCCCTGATAAGTGGATATAAATGCACAACCACAACCACAACTCTATCTGTGTGGTAGTTTTGTTTAGAGAATGTTCACTTCAAAATCGGAGGAAGAAAAAACTAAGGAGACAGCTGAGGGGAGCTTCCAAGATGATAACTCTGAAGGAGATGCAGTACAGGCTTGTGTGGCTGTGAGTGTACAAAATGGCCAGAGTGCAACCGCTGTCTGTTCCACTCTGAAGTTGCAGCTGGAGAAACAACAAAGAAGGACTCTGCTCGAAAGAAGACTTGAAATTTCATCTACAGTTTGCCAGGAGGCAAGTGGGCGCATCAGTCCTAGATTATACCTGCTGTTCTTTTAAAACATTTTCCCCCCACTTTAGCATTAATGATCATTGCAAATGCCGACTCCTAATAAATTCCAGATATAAGACAGTGGAGGCTGATTTGATTGGGGCCTGGCGAGTGGCCATCTCTCTAATGTGATCAGCACAGAGACATGCCACCTATGAACACACCATAAAAGCTTTTACCCACCCTTTTTTTTCTTTCTTGTCAGGTCCATTAGAAGAATGAATGGTTCATTTTAAGGTCGACTCGACTGTAACCATCACGCTACATTCTATGAACACACCAAGCATGAGTCAAGCTCCGGAGCACAACACTTCATTCCCGGCTTCCAGATGAAAGACCAGCAAGGTTCCTCAAAGAGCCCCTGTCATCTGTAATCACTGAGGTATTGTGCAGACAGCCAGGAAATTTGTGAGATTTTATGCATAGTCAGTTCTGATGATCATCCTCCCTATTGTGGCTGTCCGTGGTACTGAAATGACAGTGTCATTATTGTGTCTTTGAGCACAGTGGCAGCCTCATTCCCCCTGGCCTGATGAAATGGGACCTTTAAGAAAGGTTCTGCAATGGCAGTAATGACTCTCTCTCTCTCTCTCTCTCTCTCTCTCTCTCTCTCTCTCTCTCTCTCTCTCTCTCTCTCTCTCTCTCTCTCTCTCTCTCTCTCTCTCATGTTTTTTTTTTCCTCTGACAGTTCTAAAAGGCATCAAACCTGTTTGACAGCAAAACTAAAAACATAAAGGTCTTGCGTTTTATTTCCAAGAGCTCTCTAATATCAAATGACAAAATGATCACAAAAATACCTGCAGACCTGAGATGCAGATGAAAGCTAACAACAAACACAAGATGGACTTTACTGGATTTTAGGATTTGAATGTTAAACTGGAAAAAAGTGCATTCTCTTCAAACTTTGTGTGATTCCATATTGCTGCATACCAACCTGGAAGGCACATGAGTACCACATCATTCTCCATCCTCATGTGGGTCAATGTTTGTACTAGTCTTGTAGTAATTGAGTCCGGTCTTGGTCTCGAGACCACTTTTTTAATTAATCGGTCTCATCTTGTAATTGAAAGCAATTCTACTTGATCTTAACTCTGTCTCAGACTGCAATAAATATACACATTAATTAAACATTTTCAGAATTATGACTCTGAGCATTGGCAAATCATGGATAGCCAGGTATTGTTTATGCTGGTGTCTGTGTGTGTGTGTGTGTGTGTGTGTGTGTGTGTGTGTGTGTGTGTGTGTGTGTGTGTGTGTGTGTGTGTGTGTGTGTGTGTGTGTGGTGTGTGTGTGTGTGTGTGTGTGTGTGTGTGTGTGTGTGTGTGTGTGTGTGTGTGTGTGAATAAGACAACTCAAAAGTGGTTGAACAGATTTCATTCAGATTTGGTGGTAATATTATCTACTAGATGTCTTGAGGCGATTCGATTTTGGAGTAGTTTGGTCCAGAAGCATGACCCAGAAGGCACTTTTTTTTTTGGTGTATTTGAACAACCAAGACGCCTCAGTGGATATTGTGCCCTTGTTCTGTGGAATGATCTCCCTGTGTCAATAAAACAGTCAGATTCTGTAGAGACTTTCAAGTCCAGACTTAAGATGCACTTATTTTCCCTTTCCTATGGCTAGTGGCATAGTATGTTACTATGCTTTTTACCCTTTTAAATTCATTTTATTAGTAAATGGAGCAGGCCGCTGCCTCAACTTTATCTAAATTCTGGGTGTTTTAGTGAAACTTAGGGCTAGTGGCCGGCGATTTTTTTTTGTTTTTCTTGTTGCTTATTGCTGACAAATTATACTGTGTTTGCTGTCTTTCCGATGCCCAATTCTGTTTTTTCTCCCTGTTTAAGGTGCGGCTCCATCCAGAGATGGGAGTGGTGTCTACTTCTGCAACCCTCCCATTCTGTGCACCGGCAGTATTTCCTATATGTTCATTTTGTAAATTGTTTTGTAAATGTGTCTGTAGCATGGCCCAAGCAGAGGGTTATCCATTTGAGTCTGGTCTGCTTGGTCCAACCTCAAGCAGACCCATTTGAGTCTGGTCTGCATGAGGTTTCTTCCTCAAATTATCAGAGGAAGATTTTCCTTACCACTGTCACCTGTGTGCTTGCTCTGGGGTTTGGTAAGGTTAGACCTTACTTGTTTGAAGAGCCTTGAAGCAACTTTGTTGTGATTTGATGCTATATAAATGAAAATAAACAAATGAAGAAAGTTTTTAAGGTGAGTGTTGAGTGAAGCATTTTAGATACATTATGTATTTTAGATACACTGTCTGGCGTTAACAGTAGTTGTGGCACCAAAACTATCTGGATTACTAGAAAAGACAGACCCGTGAGTTGCAGATTGGTAACAGTATCCAGATTAGCCTTAATTTTCATAACATATTTTACTCATATACCTGACTAAAATGTCAATTAGTTTTAATCTTAATTTAGTCATCTGAATTGTTTTAATTTTAGTCTTGTTTTAGTCAAGTAAATATCATAAGAATATAAAGATAATAGATATTTATTGATATAAGATATGTATAATCTGTTTTCAAGGGTGGTAATAAATTAAGCAATGAGTTGGAATGGCGTGTCAGTCTAGAATGTTTTTAGAACCTTAGACCTCAACAATTTTTAGAAGAGGAACTCAACCTTTTTATTTCCTGTTAATTATGTATTTTTTTATGTTAATTTACTGTCTTAATGTATTGATAAATTGTTTAAGTTACCATATATATGTTATTATTATAATAATATATAATATAATATAATATATGTAATAATTCTTCTTCTTATTATTGTTATTATTTTATTATTACTTCTATTTTGTCACCACAATGGAAATAACTGTTTTCACTTTCTTGTGTCATCCATGTATTTTTAATGAATTTACAATTATATGCAATTACACTGAACTTACTTAATACAATTGTGCAACTAACTAAATAAAATAATGCTTTTAATATAAGGATGATTTACTGCCCCCTGCTTGAATGAAGTGTGAGTCCAAAATGTAATTAGCAACAATAGTTCATATCCGTAGCTTCTCCAAACGTTTTTCTCCAATCAGTGTTCTGTTTTGGCGGTGTTCAGCCTTGACCCAAAATACATAAGCAAGCACGTCAAACAGCAAATGTGAGCTGTGGTCTGTTTGTCCATGATGGAAGCTGCACGCATGAATGCACAACTGCTGAAAAGAGATGCTTTTAATTCAACAAAAAAGACAGTGGCTAATGACATTAAAACCACTAAACATTTCACTCATGGTTCCAACATGAGACTTAACTCACTCGTGGTAAGAGAAACAGAACACTTGTCTAAACTGATTAAACCAATAGAACTACAAAACACCATAAATCTATAACACTAACAAAGCTGTTAAACTAACATGAACCACATTGACAGCATTTAAACCTCAAAATCCTGAACTCCCATGGTGCATTGCAGCACAATTCCCATTGTTTACTAGTTTGCTAAAACTGGAAATTTCTACAATAATATTTGTTCTATCAACTTTCCGTTTTTGCAGCATTCATCCTTGACCCAGAATACATAAGTATACCAAACGGCAAATGTCAGCCCTCCCTGGTTTTTGCGTGATCAAAGCTATACACATGCACACACAGAGGACGCTTGGCTATTATAATATAGTTTCCAAGATAATGTTACAAATAACATTTGTATGACTTCTGTTTTTCATACACTTTGGGAGCTTGCATTTAGAAACCCTGTGTTACAAAAAAAAATGAGATTTAACAAAAACAAACAAAATGCACACATTGTTTTTTTTCCACACTGACACACAATGACAGAAATTTAGTTTAGAAGCTTTCTCTGGGCACGCTTGGAGGTTGGAGATTAGAGAGTTGGGCTCATGAGCAGAGAAGCCTTGGTTTGATACCCTGTCATACAGGAAACTCACTAAGTTGCCCTTCAGCAAGGCCTTCAGTCCCCAAGTTGCTGTGAGGGTGCAGGTGAACGCCTTGCCTGATGGCACACTGACGTGACTACATGTGTGAATGCATGAATAAAAAGCACTACAAGGGCCCACATCACATGAAAAAGCACTATAGAAATGTGTATTTATGTTTAATACAATTGCAAACATCTGTATTTTTAGAATTGCTGGTTTAAACAGCATCTACAAAAGTGAACCACCAGCTTTCTGAGTCTTGTCATATGGTGTAAGATTCGAATGCTGTATAATAAGCACTCGTGATCTTTGCAGCCTTTGATTTTGTGCTAATTGATTTGTCGAGCAGTGTCCAAAGTTGTCAGCAGATCCGACAGTTAATATACACCGAGTGTACGAGTCACTGACAAGCTCCTTGTTCGCTACAGAAATATCACGAGCAACATCAACACTCCTCTTTAGCGCGAAATAATGCATAACACCTGTCATATCCACTGTGTGCAAAAGGGCAACGCTCATTACGTCAAGCCATAACCAACCTGACAAACCGCTCGAAAATGTCACAAATACCACGCAGAAAGTGTGTAGTTATGACATTCAGTATATAAGAATGACTCGTATGCATGTTTGAATGCTCATGAGAGGTGAAAAAATAAAGCTGCGGGTTTCAAGTGCTATTATCTTACGCTCATCCAACATAAGTCAGGAAGCCAGCCCTCAGATCAAAATTGTTCTTCTGCCAGTGGAATTACAGCACGAGGAGATTTCTTTGTTCTGTTCTCCCACAGATTTCTCTTTATGAAACCTGTGGTTAAACGTAAGCTCTGACACACACAGTCAGCGTCACAACAGCGTCACAGCTGTGTTGCACGTTGATTTTCATTTAGGGGCCCATGTTAACAAATTAAACCTTGCAGACAAGCAGCATCAGGAATGCATCACAGAAGTGACCAAGCTGCATATGTTGCATCTCGTGTACACACCCCTCAAGAGAATAGACCTGGAGCCAATTTTTCATGTGTGCTGCAAATAGACAGAAAAATCATCTGATTTTTGACATCATACTGGCAACATTAAATAACGAACACCTTTTACTAGAATTTCTATGACTGGGAAAGAATTCACATCCATAAAAAATAATAATACAGTCATGTTCAAAATAATAGCAGTGTGTTTAAAAAGTGAGTTAAACTCAATATTGTTATAATAGTTTTTATTTCCATACATGCAAATGCATTGGGAACACTGTACATTTTATTATGAATCAAAACATTGAAAAAAATGTATTGAAAAAGGAATACTGGGCTGTTCAAAAAAATAGCAGCATCTGCCTTTTTCTTTACAAACTCAAATGCTTGAAGATTTATCTTTCCTGTAAATAACTGAACTAATAACACTATGTAATACAATTTTTGTTCCTGGCTTCTAAGTGTTATATTTCAACTGCTTATGTCTAAAGTCTATGGAAAAATAACTACATTCAGCACAAACTTTGATTTTTTTTTTTTTTTTTTTTTACATTCTAGAAAGTTCTAAAAGTTTCTTGAAATTTCTAGATAATTCTGGAAACTTCTAGAAAATTCTGGACAGTTCTAGCCATTAAAGAATATTCTAGATGACTACTCAGTAGTAGTGAAGGCGAATTGAGAATATTCTTGAAAACAGACAAATTTCAAAATATCATTGTCCTGATCACAGAAGCAAAGTTACTTTGGAATAACAGCAATTTTCTATTTAAGGCATAACAGGTTAGGAAAACACATTGTGTACCCAGGAACAAAACAAAAATAAAAATTTGTTACATAGTGTAATTAATTGTATAGCCACTGTTCCTAAGAACTGCTTCACATCTGTGTTGCATGGATTCGACCACCTTCCGCAACCTGTGACCAGGTATTCCAGCCCAGGACCAGTGGACTACATTCTGCAGTTCCTCTGCATTTCTTGGTTTTCCTCAGAAACAGCATTTTTGATGTCACCCCACAAGTTTTCTGGCCTTCATTGGACCAGCTGAAGGGTCTGTCAAAGGACCATATGTTTGTTGTTTTGAAAAGACATTGATATGTTAAACAAACCCGCACACAGACTTCTCTGGATCAATCCTGAATGTACAATTCCACCATCCTGTCCAGGAGTCGACCAAGAGAAATCTTCTTCGCCATCATGAGATTGTCACGATGACGACATAAAATATTCAGCATGAGGTGTGCTTTTAGGCCAGTGCATTTTGTATCCCCAGTTATACAGCTTCATGAAGAAGTGCTACAGAGGAGGATTAGAAGGTTTAGCTACATTTTGCCAGAAGGTACATCTGAGATGCAAGCCTAGATTTGATCTGTTTTGGTGAAGCTATGAAGCTACGAGCAGTGATGCAAAATGCAAAATTTGCACTGTGCACAATTTCTTCAATCACAGTCACATAAGCCTACTATAACATCTTCTGGGTTGTCTTGGTGACTTTTCCTCACTCTTCTCCTTCTAGTGCCATAGAACCTCGTCCACAATGACCACAAAAGACTCAAGCTGTCACTGATGTTAAAGGCAGCAACACACGATATTAAGAACAGGCGGATGTAAACCTTTGATCAGGGTCATTTGGGTAGTTTCTGTTGTCATTATTATTTAAAAAGAGGAAACACAGTTGTTTGACAATAAATGGCTTCACACAACCACTAACCATGAGCGAATAAAAAAGGTTTTTGTGTGATCATTCATATTCTATGAAAAATCCCCCCCCCCCCCCCCCCCCCAAAAATGGTGACATTATAACATAAACTTTCTCAAATGAAACTGTACTGAACATTATCCTGCAAGAGATATTAAATACAGGAATGTCATTAAAGAAATGTCACCTGCAGTCTGTGGTTTGCATTCTGCTTGTTTATCTTTCTAAAGATATAAAATGTTATAAATGCCAGGTGAAAGAAACACAATGGTTAAAAATTGATAGTTGTTAAAACAACTTTTTTAATATACTAACTTTAACTTAAAATATTAATAATTATATTTAACTTTTACATTTGAGGGGTGTTTGAGTTTTAGATGATACTTTTCCTTCCCACAGGTCAGTTGTTTACCTTTAGTGTCTGAGAACTGATCTCAGATTTGCCAGCAGCTCCTTTTTCCACTCTGGAGTTTACGCAGCCTACCTCGGAACATGAGCCAGAGACAAAAATAAAGTCATGGTTAACAAGGTCCACGCCAGTTGTTGAGGAACAAGGACACACTGATGGGAAATGGGCTATTGGAACAAGATGTACATCGACAAGGCTGACTGATGGAGTGCGGCTATGACAGCAGACCCATTGAGAAAGGTTACAAGGTTACACATGTGGGAACTGTGGATGAACAGGAGATCAACCTCCACATGGATCAAGAAACACCTGGTAGCTCAGTGTTCTGACATCAACAGAAGGAAGCTACTATCAAAACTGGAGATCCAAAGGCCACAGTAGTACAGTACTGAGCAGTGTGAATGCAAGCAGCAGAGCCCGGTAGGAGAGTGTAGTGTTATGGCAGCAGATTATACCCAAACGCCAGGTATGACAGATACATCTACTGAGCTGAGGATGAAGGTTGAAGCCAGGCTGAAGCAAACAGCAATACAACCAAAAGTACGACTCGTCCGGCTCACTGACGAAGTCCCATCAGAAGAGATGCTCGCAGACATTAACACAGCTCTACTCACCATCCCCGCGACCAGCATTACAGAATCCAATGAACTCATATACGTATTCCACTGACGCAGTAATGTTTGACACACTTGAGTACAAGATTAACCCCCACCAAAGAGAGATCCCCCCTGGAGAAGAAGATTGGAAGCCCAAATCCAGAAATCCTAGAAGGATGTTAGCAGATTAATAGAATTACAGAAGGGTAACATGAAAGACAGGTCTTGGATAGATAAGCAGTATTTCAATTCAAATTCAATTTATTTAATTTATAGCACCAAATCATAACAAAGCTGCCTCAAGGTACTTCACACACGTAAGGTCTAACCTTACCAACCCCTAGCGAAGGCACACAGGTGACAGTAGTAAGGAAAAACTCCCTCTGATGATTTGAAGAAGAAACTTCAAGCAGATCAGACTCAAAGGGGTGACCCTCTGCTTGGGCCATGCTACTGACACAGTTGACAATACAAGTACAACAAGATGTCCTTATCTGAGGCCTTGGAAAATGCCACAGCTCTGGTTACTCAGCTGAAGAGACAGGCCAAGAAAATAAATGACCTGTTCTCCAGAGACCCATCCAGGGTGTGCTTCCATCTGAAAGGGGAAAAGAGTAACATACTTCTACTTCTGATACTTTTTGTGATCTTACCCTGTGTGCTGCTATCCAGTGCTGCTGGAACCTGTTTTCCTGAGGGAGTCTTCCCAAGGGTTTAATAAAATTCTGTCTAATCTAATCTCTAATCTAATCTAATACGGACAGATCCACCCAGAACTCAGACTGACCCATACTGGAAGAACATCTGCAAGAAATTGGAATCACACAACACCAGTGCCTAGCTGGTGGACCTAAGAGCGCACCATCGCACCTCCAAGAACAAGAACCAGTCAACATCACGATAGCAGACATCCAGCAACGAGTCTCAGGGATGAAGAGCTGGACAGCACTAGGGCCTGATATGATCCATACCTACTGCTGAAGAAGCTAACAGCACTCCACAAGTCAGTGGGCTACTAACAGCAGGTACTCACCCAGACTAACCAACACAGGGCAAGACAATTCTGATCATGAAAGACCCCACAAAGGTACAACACCCTCAAATTATCAGTCAATTACCTGCCTCCCCATGAGCCTGCACATGAGCACACCTCAGAAGAGCATTGGAAACAATACCAGAGGGTCGAAGCACCAACTACTGGTTGACAGAGCAGTACACCAGGACTTGAAGACCAGGCAGACCAACCTGAGCACAGCTTGGATTGACTACAGGAATGCCTATGACTCGATGCCTCACACATGATACTTATGCACTGATAACCTTCATCAGGAATTCAGTGGGACTGTGGAGGGCGTCACTGGAAGCCAACTTCAAGGCAATCACACCATCAAGTCAACATCAAGCGTGGAATATACCAAGGTGATTCATTTGCCCCACTGCTGTTGTGCATAGGCCTCAATCCCCTCAGCCAACTCATCACAAACAGCGGATACAGACATCGATTCAGGAGTGGAGTAACCATGAGCCACCTCCTTCCTGTATGTGGATGACATCAAGCTATATGCCAAGAGTGAGCAAGACGTTGACTCACTGATCCACCTCACCAGCATCTACACATTTAAATCTAGTAACTCTTAGCAGACCTTTTTCCGGTGTGTATTGTGCTTTATTGTTTGTGTCATTATTTCGTGTTTTTTGTGATTTATGTTTTACCAGCAAGGACGACATTGGAATTAAATGTTTTCACTTTAACATGTTATCCTATGGATTATGTCACTCAGTCAATCAATCAATCAAACACGAACAAACCGGGTTAAAAAATTTACCTTCTTGGCAGAGATAACTTCTTTTGAGTGCATAAAGTAGACTTTGGATCACTGGGACGTGTTGCCTTATATATATTTCTCAAGGTCTGGATCTCTACATGGATCACAGATGGGACCAACTTGTGTGCTCCCTGATGAGAACACACACTGGCACATTATTCTGTTGTTGTGCAAATGGTTTTGTGTCACATTGAGACATTCGTGACACAGCACTATCACACTGTATCACAGTATAGTTTGAGCTCAGCTGAATTTTTGTTCCTCATTTGCTCTGAACTCCACCTTCTGTCAATGCTCTGCATGACCTGTCCACATGCAGTGCATATGAAAACACATCATCAACTATAGCAACAAATTCCTACCATGGGGAGGATTTCTCCCAGTATATTGATAATGATATCACAGATAAGAGGCTGCGTGAGTCTTACATGGATGGGGGGTTGCTGTGTAATTATCCAGCATCATTCAAAAGAAGAAATACAGTGTAACGCAAGTTCTACCAGGAAGACTGAGATTTCAAGCTTTCATTCAGTAACAGCCATATCTGTATTCAGAAACAGCTGATCCACAATTTCATCATCAACCACAACCAATAGAAAGTGTCATAGCCATTTAAAGATGTCTCTGTTGCTTGCAGTCACTGTCCACAACTTTGCCTCCTCCACCCCACCTATTCAGGTTGGTGCCTGTTGCTGGCCTGGTCTGCGCCATCTGATGTTGGACCCTGCCTACAACTGAGGTTACTGACCATGCCTCTGCCTCCTGCTGAGCCCCTCTACTTGGTTCCTCTTTATGTGTGTGTGTGTGTGTGTGTGTGTGTGTGTGTGTGTGTGTGTGTGTGTGTGTGTGTGTGTGTGTGTGTGTGTGTGTGTGTGTGTGTGTGTGTGTGTGTGTGTGTGTGTGTGTGTGTGTGTGTCTCTATATGTGGCCCTGCGATAGACTGGCATCCAGTCCAGGGTGTACCCTGCCTCATGTCCTGTGACTGCTGGGATAGGCTCCAGCCCCATGACCCTTAATTGGAGTAAGCAGTTACAGAAAGTATATATATATATATATATATATATATATATATATATATATATATATATATATATATATATATATATATATAAGAGGTCTGTGAGAAAAGTATCCAACCTTATTATTTTTTTTAAAAACCATATGGATTTGAATCAAGTGTGATTACATCAGCCAAGCTTGAACCCTCGTGGGCATGCAAGAGTTTTTTCACGCCTGTCGGTGACATCATTCACCTGTGAGCACGCCTTGTGGAAGGAGTGATCCAGCCCCCTCGTCGGAATTCCTTTGTCTGAGAAGTTGCTGAGAGACTGGCGCTGTGCTTGATCAAAATTTTTTCAAAAACTGTGAGGCACATCTGAGTGGACATCATTCGAGAAATTCAGCTGGTTTTTGGTGAAAATTTTAACGGCTGATGAGAGATTTTGGATTGTTTCTATCGCTGTAAGGACTTCCCACTGAGCAGGACGTCACGCAGCGCTCCGAGGCGACGTCATCATCCTGTTTCAAGCTGAAAACCTCCAAATGTAAGCCTCTGTTGACCCAGGACGTCGTGAGAGAACAGAGAAGTTTCAGAAGAGCTGGAAATCAGCAGTTTATCCGGACATTCCACTGTTAAAGGAGAGTTTTTTTAATGAAAGACGTGTGGACGGATTGGCGCGTCGGCTCGCAGCCGGCGCCGTGCACCCACCACAGGAAAAACACCTCCGTTGGAAGCCTTAAGGACTAGCTGGAACATGCCCTGCTGTTAAACAATTTCTCAGATACTCACTCACCTGAAAGCCACCAAAAGCTGCCTGGATTTTACAAATGGTTATCAACATGGAGGTGTTTTTCCTGTGGCGGGCATGCCGCGCCGACTGCGAGCCGACACGCCAATCCGTCTGCACGTCTTTCATTAAAAAAATCTCCTTTAACACTGGAATGTCTGGATAAACTGCTGATTCCGAGCTCTTCTGAAACTTCTCTGTTCTCTCACGATGTCCTGGGTCAACAGAGGCTTAAATTTGGAGGTTTTCAGCTTGAAACAGGATGACGACGTCGCCTCGGAGCACTGAGCGACGTCCCGCTCCGTGGGAAGTCCTTACAGCGATAGAAACAATCCAAAATCTCTCATCAGCCGTTAAAATTTACACCGAAAACCAGCTGAATTTCTTGAATGATGTCCACTCGGATGTGCCTCACAGCTTTTGAAAAAATTTTGATCAAGCACAGCGCCAGTCTCTCAGCAACTTCTCAGACAATGAAAATCCGACAAAGGGGCTGGAACACTCCTTCCACAAGGCGTGTTCACAGGTGAATGACGTCACCGACAGGCGTGAAAAAACTCACGCATGCGCACGAGGGTTCAAGCTTGGCTGATGTAATCACACGTGATTCAAATCCATATAGCTTTTTTAAAAAATAAAACTGTCGGTTTCTTTTCTAATAGACTAATCACCATTTTTCTCAGAAAAATATTTCTCAGAAAATATTTCTAAAAGTGCTGCTGATATGAAATTTTCACCAGATGTCGGCAATAACCGAAGTAATTCACACATACAAAGAAATCAAATCATAGCTCTCCATAAAGTAAGTTATGTAATAATATGAAATGACACAGGAAACAAGTATTGAACACCTGAAGAAAAGGAGGTGCAAAAAAACACGGAAAGCCAAAACACCATCTGAAATCTATCAGTGATTAGAAAACAATCCTGCCCTTATCAGTGCAAATTAATATCAGCTGGTTCAGTCCCAACTGATGGCCTATAAAAAGGTGTCTTACCAAGGTCCCACACAAGAAACATCTCATCATGGGTAAAAGCAACAAGCTCTCTCAAGGTCTTTGCAACTTTATTGTTGCAAAACATACTGATGGCATTTTTTACAGAAGGATTTCTAAACTTTTCTAAACGTCTGTGTTCCAGTGAACATTGTTGTGGACATAATCTGAAAGGTTTCGCCATAAATGGACCAGGACCAGGTGCTCTTCGCAAGACAGAAGAGTGAAAAGGATTATCAGAAGAGTTGTCCAAGAGCCAAGGACAACTTTGGAAAGACTTGGAATTAGTAGGTACAATAACAATAATAATACATTCAACCACCTATATACACGCTCACATGCAAGACTCAAATGCCGAAGAAAAAACATATTGAAGCTTGTTTAAAGTTTGCTGCACAACATTTAGACAAGCCTATGAAATACTGGGAAAATATAGTATAGTCAGATGGGAGCAAAACTGAACTCTTTGCATGGCATAATACCAGCCCAGTCTCACGTTTTTGTTTGTTTGTTTGTTTGTTTTCCTACTCCCATGACGAAATGAGTCAAATTTTCATGACAGTTTTTTTTAACTCACTATTCCTAACCCTACTCCTACCACCCAACCCTAATCTTAACCATAACCTAATCTTACTCTTTCCCCACACCCTAACCATAACCACCCCGACCCCCCGCTTCACTTTTAATTTCATGCAGCCATCACGGAATGAATTAGAATGAATTTGTGCTGCCGTGACGAAAATGAGGCACTTTTCATCACAATATCACGACCCAATAGATTAATGTATATTTCGTGCTGCTGAATCACGACTTGCCGTGAGACCAGGATGCATAATACACACCATAAATGGCACTGCACATCACCCCAAAAACACCAGACCCACAGCTAATTACCTGACTTAAATCCAATAGAAAATCTATGGAACAAACTAAAGATCAGAGTTCATAGAAGAGGCCCACAGAACTTTTAAGATTTGAAGACTGTTTGTGTGGAAGAATGGGACAAAATCACACCTGAGCAATGCCTGTGACTAGTTTCTCCATACATGAGGCATCTTGAAGCTTCATTACCAACATAGACTTTTGTATGAAGTATTAAATAAATTTCAGTAAGTGTGTTCAATACTTTTTCCCTGTGCCATTCCATTTTGTTACACATAACTTAATTATTTGTACTTATTTGTTTGGGTTTCTTTGCATGTATGGATTACTTGAGTTGTCACCAGCATCTGGTGAAAATCTCAAGTCAATACCACCTTTAGAAATATATTTACTAAGAAAAATGGTGATGTGTTCAATACTTATTTTACCAGCTGTGTACAGTACACTGTGACTGTATGTTTAAAATGCAAAATCAATATACGTTTTGTGTGACTAAAGTCCATCAGTGATGGAAACTTCAGCATCCATGTTGCAAATATATTCATAACTTCTACACAAAGAAAATCATCATGGAAGACCACACATGGGAAAATGAGCATTGTTTTTTTTTTCCAACACAGCAGAGTAAAAACTGTAGTGGAACTCATTTCAGGTTGGTGGGAACATTTGTTTAGATTTTCTGAGTGTTTATTGACATGTTTAGTCAGAATGCTGAACTGACAGATGCTGAAGCCAAATGCAGGGAGATGTTCCAGGACCATTTGATCTTGTCTGGCCTCTAGGATTGGCTGAGAGTGACGGATCATCTGGAGAGAAGATGCAAACTGCAGCTGAAACTTTGTAGTTTTAGGACGTGGCCAACCAAAGTCTTTTTTACATTCCGTTACTGTTTTATGAATATAAATATGATGAAAACTTGTCTTGGACGCGTTAGCGAGCACATGGATTCCAGAAGGTTAAAATTAAAGTTATGTCTTAAAAACATTGACGAAGGAGTCTGTGTTTAGCTTTCTAGATTCAATCAGAATGTGCAAAAAAGGCTATAGACTAAAAAAAAATTAGGGTGGGGGGGCATGTTACAGATCAGGTCCCCTTCTCCTGAAGCTAGATCCGCCACTGCACAGGCTTGTCCTTCTTGCTTTTTTAAACTCTCACAGTATCCACCGTGTCTGCTAGTAAGGGTGCACTAAACCTCCTGCAACACTTTTCATTGGATGTGAACTCTTCGATCTAAATCCACATCTTTCTCCTTTGGTCTTGGATTTTGCACATCTGGCTTCACGCAGACTTCCAAGAACATCTTCCTCCACGGGAGTGCAGATCTTGCTGCATTGCTTTTTTTTTTTTGTTGGCTGACAGGCATCAGCATCACCACCCACCTCCACCTGGAGGGATCGAAGATCTTCATTAAAAGGAGCAGAGGGCTCCTGTGTCTTACATCACCACCTCCTCCCACCCCCTCATCACTGGCAACAGGCTTGTGTGAACATGCCCATTAAATTGGATTTCTGGCCTGCAGGGAGTGACAAGTGGGAAAATAGGTGTTTGAACCAGGAAAGAAAGATGATGTGCATTTTGGGGACAACAAGCAAACAGTCCCTGTCATAATAACATGGTTATTTGGTTTGCTTAAGCCCGATTTCTACAGTCCAAAGCATTGATGTGTCTCAGACACAGTCAATTTACAGCATGGCTAATCACGGTGAATTCTCACTTGCAGCTGTCCAGCATGGAGGACAAAGAAAGGCACATTAGGCACATTAATGCATCATAAAAGCATTACAAATGATGAAAACCTGATAAATATTCATAAATAAATAAATGAGTGTCATGAATTTCTACTTCAGTGATCATCAGTATGAAAAGTGGGCTTTATTTACATGTGATTTTTCAGTATATAAGTTGCAACAGCGTATAAGTCGCAAGACCTCAAAAAAAGAGAAAAAAATAGAACATTTTAACATGAGTTAAAGTATGAGCGACTGGGTTTTACAGTAATTTTAATATTGTATGATCACTTACAGCTGTGTGTAGTATTCTACTGGCAAGTACACTTCCAATCCAATCCAGCCATCCATCCATCCGGGGTCGGGTCGCGGGGGCAGCAGCTCAAGCAAAGCCGCCCAGACCTCCTGATCCACACACACCTACCCCAGCTCCTCCGGGGGAACCCCAAGGCGTTCCAAAGCCAGCCGAGAGATGTAGTCCCTCCAGCGTGTCCTGGGTCTTCCCCGGGGCCTCCTCCCAATGGGACGTGCCCAGAACACCTCTCCAGCGAGGCGTCCAGGGGGCATCCAGAAAAGATGCCCAAGCCACCTCAACTGACTCCTTGTGACATGGAGGAGCAGCAGCTCAACTCCGAGCTCCTCCCGAGTGACCAAGCTCCTCACCCTATCTCTAACGGAGCGCCCAGCCACCCTGCGGAGGAAACTCATCTCGGCCACTTGTACTTGCGATCTCGTTCTTTCGGTCATGAGCCAAATCTCATGACCATAGGTGAAGATCGGAATGTAGATCGATCGGTAAATCGAGAGCTTTGCCTCCCTACTCAGCTCTCTCTTCACCACGACGGTCCGATACAGCGACCGCATCACTGCAGATGCTGCACCGATCCGTCTGTCGATCTCACGCTCCATCCGTCCCTCACTCGTGAACAAGACCCCGAGACACTTAAACTCCTCCACTTGAGGCAAGGACACTCCACCGACCTGAAGAGGGCAAAGCACCTTTTTCCGGTCGAGAACCATGGCCTCGGATTTGGAGGTGCTGATCTTCATCCCGGACGCTTCACACTCGTCTGCAAACCGCCCCAGTGCACACTGAAAGTCCTGATTTGACGAAGCCAACAGAACCACATCGTCTGCAAACAGCAGAGACGAGATTCTGTGGTTCCCAAACCAGACCCCCTCTACACCCTGGCTGCGCCTAGTCCATAAAAATAATGAACAGAACCGGTGACAAAGGGCAGCCCTGGCGGAGGCCAACGTGCACTGGAAACAGGTTTGACTTACTACCGGCAATGCGAACCAAGCTCCTGCTGCGGTCGTACAGCTCCTGCTGCAGGGGTGGTGGCATTGGGTGAGGATTGGGTAGCGGCAATAGAGGATTGGGTGGAGGTCGAGGGCGGGTGGCCCGGTGGCCTGGTCCATGCTCACAGCCCCTGGCTGTTGGGACTTCCAATCCAATCCAACTTTATTTATAGAGCACTTTAAAAGAACAACAAAGTTGACAAAATGCTTTCCAAATAAGACATTAATAAAATACAACACAGATAAAACAAAAAAATAGTAAAAAAAAAAAAAGTGACCAACATGACTAATACTGTCTAGGACATGACAATTTTGAAATGCCTTAGAGAAAAGATGTGTTTTTAAGTGACATATTGTGAAAGTGTCGTGACACGGACCCACAACAGGGGGCGTTAATGAACGGACAATGGATGATAAGCCAAAAGTAACAATTTAATGTTGTGAATCACACAACGACGTACAGACAATAACAATATAGTGACTGTCAATCATACACCAGGTGACGTGTGGGCAGGCTCGACGATAGAAGATGCCTGGTGAGAGAAGAGCCGGATCCACACAGCTTCCACTGCCAACGGAGCTGAAGAACACCGGAGCCGCCAAGCCCTGCGCCCCAGGTGGCCGCTGTCTTCAGCAGTCAGACCCGGTACTGCTGGCAGAGAACAGAGACAGTCCTGATGAGTGTGAGGTTGCACACTCAGTAATCCCACAGTCTGTATTCAGTAAGGAGGGAGCACCTCCACCTCCAATCACACACTCGTGCAGCTCCTGTCTAACCACTTATCTGGTTGGGGTGTGAAGCGAAGCCATCGCTGATCACACCAAACGCCAATCCCACAGATAAGGCAATCACCACAGGAAAATGGCTGCAACAGAAGTTCAGACTATTACACAAGGTTTTTGTTCAGCAGAGAAAATTACCTGATGGGTAGTTGATTTCTCGGCGGGGAGGTGGAGTTGCAGTCCGGCCTTTAAGGTGGTGGTGATGATGTGGATGAGTGACAGCTGATGCTGATGACGAGTAACAGCTGTCACTCCCGGTTGCTATGACGCCCTCTCATGCTTGAAGCCCGCACTTCAAGCAGGGCGCCATCTGGTGGTGGTGGGCCAGCAGTACCTCCTCTTCAGCGGCCCACACAACATGACACTTAAAAACCTCTGGTGAAGGAGCCAGCCTAACATCCAACGGCAACTCATTCCATAGTTTGGAGGCCACCACAGCAAAAGCTCGGTCACCCCGGTGTTTCAGTCTTGACTTGGGGACAGCAAGAAGTAACTGGTCAGCCAATCTTACAAAGACATTATTATTATTATTATTATTGTTATTATTGTTGTTGTTGTTGTTGTTGTTGTTATTATTATTATTATTATCATTGTCAAATCAAATCAAATCAAATCAAATCAATTTTATTTATATAGCGCCAAATCACAACAAACAGTTGCCCCAAGGCGCTTTATATTGTAAGGCAAGGCCATACAATAATTACGGAAAAACCCCAATGGTCAAAACGACCCCCTGTGAGCAAGCACTTGGCAACAGTGGGAAGGAAAAACTCCCTTTATCAGGAAGAAACCTCCAGCAGAACCAGGCTCAGGGAGGGGCAGTCTTCTGCTGGGACTGGTTGGGGCTGAGGGAGAGAACCAGGAAAAAGACATGCTGTGGAGGGGAGCAGAGATCAATCACTAATGATTAAATGCAGAGTGGTGCATACAGAGCAAAAAGAGAAAGAAACACTCAGTGCATCATGGGAACCCCCCAGCAGTCTAAGTCTATAACAGCATAACTAAGGGATGATTCAGGGTCACCTGATCCAGCCCTAACTATAAGCTTTAGCAAAAAGGAAAGTTTTAAGCCTAATCTTAAAAGTAGAGAGGGTGTCTGTCTCCCTGATCTGAATTGGGAGCTGGTTCCACAGGAGAGGAGCCTGAAAGCTGAAGGCTCTGCCTCCCATTCTACTCTTACAAACCCTAGGAACTACAAGTAAGCCTGCAGTCTGAGAGCGAAGCGCTCTATTGGGGTGATATGGTACTATGAGGTCCCGAAGATAAGATGGGACCTGATTATTCAAAACCTTATAAGTAAGAAGAATAATTTTAAATTCTATTCTAGAATTAACAGGAAGCCAATGAAGAGAGGCCAATATAGGTGAGATATTATCATTATTATTATTATTATTATGGAATAAAAAATATCTCACATAGTCAGTTTTGTTGGAACTGGTTTTGTGTTGACATGCCAATAAAATAAGGGGTGGGAAAGGAGCATCAAGTGCTAATTTAATTATAACTATGGGATGCCTAAAACCTTGACACAGCACTGTATATGCAGTATGAGTCATTCATTCCCTCATCTATATCATGCATGTAAATTCTTTTTTACCACTTTATTATGTTGCATAGTTCCTAGCAAACACATGACAGTCAGACAATGTCAGGTTTTGGCCAGGATTTACTCATGTTATGTAATAATGTCATCTAAAAGACACAAAAAAGGTTATAAATTAATGTCAAACCATGCTATCTCAGTTGGGTGTCACTTAGATCATGGTGTGACTTCCATACATGAAATCCAGCAGACAAATGTTCTGTGTTATTTCAATAAATGAAGGGACAGGACATGGGGAAATCTATTCTACAGTGCATCATTCCTGTCAAAAAAGGTAAATCTGTTTCTAGGAATATTGTCGATAGGTAGGCAGAGGTCTGTTATTGTGAGGGAAGTTTATAATGGAGTTACATGAAGGTAATTTTTTTCTCATCTGATGGTCATGTAAAAGTAATTTTGTGTTTGTGACAAGTAAAGTTCTAAACATATATCAGTGGCCCAGTAATATCAGCTGAAATCAATATCAGCATGATTTTTACTGATATCAAAACTCTTATTTTACCAAATAACCAATGTAGGAAAAAAATACCTTTTTGTCATTACATAGTTTGACCAGCAGAGAGCAATCCTAAGGCATTGCTTACAATGCTGTCAAGCATGGCTGGGACCCCATCACCCCTTGATCCCATTAGCTGGAATCGACCAGCTACCATTCATTTTCAATCATAGTGGGTGTTTTACAGCTGCAAAAGACAAGTGGTCACTATGCTGCAAGCTAGGTGGGGTCAAAATAGAAGAGAGATTATAAATGTGGAGCGATGTGACATGCTACCTGAGTGAAGGCAGCGTGATGTATGTTTGCTGGTTGTTGGTTGAATTTACAGTTATTTATAATAAAATTCATGTTTAAACTGTAAAACAGCCTCAGTTATATTTCTTTGTCATAAGGTTTTGATAATGCAGTCTTATGAATCACAGACCCGTTTTTATGTTTTCATCAGCAATTATATCTGCATTGTAATTTTTTTTTTACTCCCCATTGTCAGCATCATACACCCCCCCCCCCCCACCCCCCAATATACATAATTCGAGTGATATTGAGAATATTGTGCAATTGTCAAAACACAACATCACTCCATGTTGGAACTGCAGGGGTCTACACAATCACATCATGATAACCTCACTATGGAACATCACGGTGAGCAAAAAGTGACATTTTCACAATGTCATACCATCTTAGAAATGTTTGTTAGGTTTCCATCTCCCTCCTTGTAGTTCACCTCCTGGTTTTTTATGTATGCAGAATAAATCAGCAGATGAATGGAGACTAAATCCTATCATTATTATTATGTAATAAATCAGGTTTATCCACGACTGAGTCATTTACAGGTGCAAGACTTTCCAGTCACACTGGAGTCAGTGAGTCAAGCTAACCATATTCCAGTCATATAATTCATCTCATGGCTCTCTGCGCCCGAACAGTCCATTAGATCCAAATTAAAATGCATCACAAAATGCTCTGAATGCTCCTTTAATGACTGTCTTGGCAGGAAGCCATGAAGTCATTCATTCTTGGGAAAAACGACGTTGTTGCAAGGCAAAACTAGTGTGAGTTTTCTCAGAACTATAGAAAAGAAAAGTTTGTGTTATCACAGTTATGCTCCTCATGGATGTTGGCTTTTCTTTTTTCTTTTTATTTTTTTAGTAAAGTGCAAACAATTTATTTTTATTACAGCATGAAATCATTGGATGTGGCCTACAATTCAATTTTCAGTACAGTTTTACTGTTGCAAGATGGCACAATGATTTCATGGAATAACTGATTTTCTTTAAGCTACAGTGTGCAGGATTGAGTGCCATCTAGTAGTGAGATTGGAGAATGTAATATGTCATCGCGGATCATGCTATTTTTCACTACATCTTTGCTTCTTTGGTGACAGGGATCCATGCTCCTTTGCTTTCTCTTGTCATAAGCAATATGTATAATCCTTCATTTCACAGAAATTAGACTTTCCATTCAAATCTACTGGTTGGTCATGCAGGCTGAGCGGTTACACATGCAACTTGGCAATGCATAACAATCTAACAACAACAACAAAAAATGCATTTAAGAGTATTCAATAATCTGAAATATGTGTTTGCAATTTGGCCATAGTTTGGACTGTATTATGACAAAATTGCATTTGTAGGAATCCTAGGATACTGAACTGAGCTTTTTCCCGATCTGTAGACTCTAAATCGGTGATGCATTTTCAATTTGTCGGCCAACAAAAATGTAAAGTGGCCTTTTATTGTGGCCAGCCTAAGGCACACCTGTGCAGTAATCTTGTTGTCTAGTCACCATCTTGATATGCCACACCTGTGAGGTGGGATCGATTATCTCAACAAAGGAGAAGTGTTCACTAGCATATTTAGACAGATTTGTGAACAATATTTGAGAGAAATAACTCTTTTGTGTATATAGAAAATGTTTTAGATCTTTGAATTCAGCTCATGAAAAATGGGAGCAAAAACAAAAGTGTTTATATTTTTTCTCTGTGTATTTTGGAAATTAGAGGATCTACATTTTAAATGGTTACTGGTTCACATATCTCAACCTTATGTCAGAATGGATAAAAATTAGTCCATAAATGTGACAAAAATCCTCTTTGAGATAATTCTCAAACACACATTCAACATTTTAACTCTAGTTGGCGAGATGCACTCAATTTGATTTCCTTCTTGTTTCTGCTTTGTTTTTCTTACCAGCATCTAAAATATTGTTTTCCACATTCTTTTTCCCCAGCATTCAGTTTTTTATTTTATTGTGTTTACCAGATACGATCTCGCACAGTGTCGAGTAATATTATTGATTTTGTGTAGTTTCCACTCTTCCCCTGGCCACTGTAAAGCCTCAAGCCAGTATCCCTCATCTTATTTTATTTGTTTATTTATAGCTCCTGGTTCATCACAGTCCACATGGTATTAGAAAATATAACAAGAAATATGACTATATGTTGCGTTGTGTGAAAAACTCTCACCTCACAGCGATTCAATACAGTGAATAAAAATCTGAAGAGACCCATGCGCCAATGTGCTTTTATTTATATGACAGCACCACCCTGCCAGCTTGCACTTGTGGTTTCTAAAATTAAGTTTTGTTAAAATTTAGAAAATAGTTATTACAAATGTGAAGATAAAGTTTAAAAGGTGGGATTTACACCACTACGAGGTCTGTCCAAAAAGTATCAGACCTTTTTATTTTTTCAAAAAACATATGGATTTGAATCATGTGTGCTTGCATGAGCCAACCTTGAACCTTCATGCGCATGCGTGATTTTTTTCACGCCTGTCGGTTGCATCATTCGCCTGTGAGCAGGCTTTGTGTGAGCACTGGTCCACCCCCCTCGTTGGATTTTCATTGCGAGGTGGAACCATTTGGAGCTTTGTTGCATCAAATTTTCAGGAAACTGTGAGAGACAGCCAGGTGGAAACCATTCGGAAGATTCAGACGGCTTTCAGTGACGATAGTATGGGCATCACACAGATTAAGGAGTGTTACAACCGGTTTAAAGATGGCGCACAATGGCGGAGGGTGCGCCGCGCTCCGAGTGGCCATCGACAGGCTGAAACGACCAGATCATTTCCAAAGTGAACGCTGTGTTGATCCGGGACGTCGTCTGACTACCAGAGAAATTGCAGAAGAGGTGGACATCAGCACTTTTTCGGCACATTCCACTGTTACAGGAGATTTTGTAATGAAAGACGTGCAGAAGTTGGAAGTCTCACAGGACATGTTGTGACATGTCCAGCTCTTACACAATTCCTCGGATACTCACTCGACTGAAAAGCCACCGAAAGCCATCTGAATCTTCTGAATGGTTTCCACCTGGCTGTCTCTCACAGTTTCTGGAAAAATTTGATTCAGCGCTTCTCCAGTTGTTCAGACATTTTCCTCGCAATGAAAATCCAACGAGGGGGGAGGACCAGTGCTCACACAAATCCTACGCACAGGCGAATGACGCAACCGACAGGCGTGAAAAAACTCACGCATGCGCACGAAGGTTCAAGGTTGGCTCATGCAACCACACGTGATTCAAATCCATAAGGTTTTTGAAAAAAATAAAAAGGTCTGATACTTTTTGGACAGACCTCGTAAGGTGTTTCTTTGTCGGGGAACTGTGGAAACTGGCTCCAGCTGGTGTGATTGTGGGCTGCTGGTAATGAGATCTGAAATATGAAATTTTCTGTGTCACTTTGTTCCTTGTGCCTCCTGTCCAGGGTGTACCCTGCCTCACACCCTATGACTACTGGGATAGGTTCCGGCCCAATGTGACCCTTCACTGGAGTAAGCAGGTATAGAAAATGAATGGATATTAAATTGGCCTGCTCTTGATTGTGTCATCTCATCCACTAGAACAGAACGACAAGGAACAAACACCGAGCACACAGGTTTCTTGAATTTTATTTTAGTGGGAAACACAAAAATTTATCTTACGTAAATATAAGAGGCTGGCTAATTTGGCCAAACTAAATTCTTAATGTTTGCATTAAAATAAATAAATGAATAAATTGCAATGCATATAAGTAAGGGTGTGCATGTTTCTTATCAAATGACACATGGACTATGACCAGAATCAGGGATGATACAATGGAGTCTAATATTATTCTTTCTTTAATATCATCATTTATTTGCCATAATAAATTACTTAACGTCAAGAGTTGCATTGCTTACCTTCAAATACATATTTCATAAAGACATTTTTTCCCCAGATTTTTGGTACTACACCGTAGGAATGTTGGCACTACCTCTGCATGCCTTTTTTCACTACTGGGGACAGCAGCACATACAGGGTGTAGATTAAACTATTCTGAGGCTGTTAGCACAGAATACATTTTTTAACCTCATCCCATCAGATCTCAGAAGTTAAGTGGAGTAGATCCTGATTACTGCTTGACTTTGAAGAGGGGCTGTACCCATTTTACCCTTTTCTCCAAGTGCAGTTGTACTTGTATAAGGATCTCCCTCCGGCATAAAAATTGTGTCGGATCCTTATGTGGATCTGCTGTGGTGAACTCGACCAAATGAGGCAGGGCAAAAGGGAAAAAACATACATTTCCTTGTACCCAAATTCATGTTTTGTTTTGTTTTGTTTTTTTTTTAGTGTTGAGAATCCTCAGCTTTCTTCTTTATTTTGTTTAGATTCACGCCTGTTGTGCCACAGAGACGAGGCAGCAGCGCATCATGATTTGTTTCAACTTTCCCGTTCTGAACCCGTGAAACTCTCACGCTGATATTTGAACATTTGGAAGAGTTTCAAGATGCCGAAGTTGCAGCAACTGATTCTTAATGCTCAAATCGGACCTTTGATGCTGTTATAGTACATTTTGCTTGATCCAGAAGCCCCTGAATTGCGGTATTGTTTACTTACCAATTGATTCTTGATTCATATCAGTGAATTTTTTACACCTCTGTCTACCTGTAAGGTTCTCAAAAGACTTTTATTTAACTCTGTCAAATGTACTTTACCACTTTCCTTGGTGTGAGGATAAAATGTTCCTCTACAAAACAACCCAACACACATTCTGTTCTCTGAGGATGACTTCAGGAAGACTTTTACAGAGCAGGCAAGTCTAAAATGTATCATCTTAAACTCTCATTCATCCCAACGTCCATCACACTACTCAAAAAGGAAAATGAGCTCCTATCTCGATATGATCTCCATATTATTATTTGGGACTCTAGAATTTTTCTGCACTTTTGCACAGGGGTTTTGAATGTCATAATTTTATTGGGCTGTAGCTAGGAGCGTGCATTCAACAACCTCCTAAGTTTGCATTAAGCAAAAGTCGTAAAATTTCTTCGAAGACAGCTCAAGATCTGGGAAATATCAAGTTGCCAAAAGGAGGCTTTCCTGACCATAGCATAGCAACTGTCACCAACCCCCACCACTAACAGGATTTAAGATTATCTAAAGTGCATTCCTCACGGAGCTGAGAATCCCCTTATCAGCCCGAAACCAGATGTTGCCAACTCCTTTCTCATCTAAAAAAAAACAGACCACAGGAAGGCCTATTTTCCCCAAAGTCCAAAAACTGTGCTTTTAACTGCAAATTCCATACAAGACCATACAACAGAAGGATTACTCTCAACTTAGGAATCACACTGTAGTTTGTCTGGTTCAAATTGATGCAGGATTGACAGATATAATATTTTACAATGAAATCCAAAACCCAGTCCCTTCCAGTCCGTGAACCAAGAGCGACCCCTGTTGGACAAATTGGGGAAGGGCACACAACTAACTTGTACAGTATTATAGAGTGTGACCACATTTAAAAAGTTGTATTTTGGTTGTTGTAACAAAAAAAAGAGAAAGAAAATAACCTGTGATCATTTAATATCACCCATGAATTTTATGTATACCCTGCACTTTTGCTCTGATCATAGATCATAGAAAGTTTATCCAATGTGCTTTTTCATAAATATAATTGTGTTGGGTGGTAGTTCTAAGGACATTGTTTACAAGAGTTTTGCAATACAGGACTTGCTTGGTTTGTAAGCTGAAATTTTAAGAATAACAGATGCTGATTTATTATAAAACTAGACAAAGGAACGAAGAAGAAAACTACAGTACCCAGAATTCTTGGGGGTGGAGCTTTTAACCCTTTAAAAGCAGGCGCCCCTGGGGAATCGCTGTCTTCCTCTTCTCTCTTCCTCCGGCTCTTCTCTTACACAACACTCTTACTCTGTTCTTCTCTTCATCGTTTCTTGGGTCTCAAGACACTGTCTAGCCATCCAAATTTTTATGACCCTTTGTCTGCAACCATGTGTTGTGTAAACTTATTTCTTATTTGTGCACCCCAACAAGAAATTACTTTTTCCTTTTTTCTACAGAAAACCTTTGCTCAACTTTTGTAAAGTTAAACGCGCAGGTGCATTTGACTTCCTTTTGCAATTTTTTCAAATTAAAACCCTTTTCTTCTTGAACTCCAAATTCATCTTGCAAACATTTTTCTTACAGTCAACTATTTTTGTATCGGGTTTTTGTGATTTTTGTGAGTTTTGTGACCCGATGATTAAGATGGAATTCATTCTTAAACTCCCGCAACTAAACCAAATTATCTGACCGTCATGCAATAATTGCTCAGTGAAATTCATCATCCTCAGAGTGCTTAATGTGATATGTCTTGTTATTTAACTCCTGCCTGAGTTAAATAAATATCTTAAACATGTGAAGTTGTCTATGATTTTGTATGTTTTACAGAGGGGGTCGGACTTGATCTGTGGAACTTATGAATGTAAGATTAGAGACTGATTTTAATATTTCCTATTGAAAAAAAATTTAATAAAAAATCCTAAAATCATAGATATTATAACCTGGTTATAATATCATTCAGTCATAGGTGGTGCCCTCAGTATTCAAGGTAAAATTATCCACAAGTGATAATTTCAAATATCCTAAAACACATATTATACTCTTCCTGCTACAGGGCTTTGTTTTTAAATTATTATTATTTTTTTTTTTTATCAGTCTTCCTGAGCTGTTTTAGGCCAGGTGTTATCTGAATTTTAATTCTTTTGCCTGTGATTTTATATGTGTTTTCATCTGTCTTTTCGCTTGTCTGTGTCACTTTGCAGCTGCTGCAGCACATTTTGCCCAAGAAGAATTTCCCTTTGGGGACTAAAAAGTATATTTGAATTTGATCAATATGGCAATGTTCTCCAGAGTGGAACAGCTGATCATCTTGGGGTTGATGTCAGCGTATCCACGAGCAGTGCTGTGACTGATTAATGAGTGTATAACTCAAAGAGAGAGCTGCATCTGACAGGACTGTTTACACTGTGAACCAATGAAATACAAGGCATTAAACCAGACAAACAGGCACCTGTCCAGACATTTAGCTTGAAGGAACATATACAAGTCTCTCTGCTGTATTGACAGATTTTTTTTTTTTTTTCTGTTAACAGGTTTGCCTGCTCCTGGAAGAATGCAGTGGATCTCATTAAAAGGTAGAACTGCCAAAATGTTACAGAGGAAATGTTCTTAGTTAACAGCAATGTCATGAAAACAACCATGTGAAGATACATATGGAACACTGCTCGAAATGTGAAAATATCAAAGAAGGAAATAAATTAAAAAATAGGAATAGTATATAAACTCAAGTAGCAATGTTATAGATTTTTGAAACTATTTTGATTAAGCAAAACTGCTTTGTCTGCATTTATGTCTGACCATATATTAAAATGTTTACATAAAATACAAGGGTACCAACAATTTTGTCCACATGTGTATTGTAACTGAGCCTAAACCATAATTAAAGTTGTTATATTATAGTACAGTTGCATGCAAAAGTTTGGGCACCCCTAATAATTTTCATGATTTTCTTTTATAAATTATTGGTTGTCTGGATCAGACATATCAGTTAAATATATCATATAGCAGACAAACACACTGATATTTGAGAAGTGAAATGAAGTTTCTAGTATTTACAGAAAGTGTACAATAATTATTTAAACAAAATTGGGCAGATGCATAAATTTGGGCACCCTTGTCATTTTATTGATTTGAATACATTTAGCACTAATTATTGGAACACAAAATTGGTGTGGTAAGCTCATGGACCCCTGACCTCCTTACACAGGTGAATCTAATCAAGAGAAAGGGTATTTAAGGTGGCCATTTGCAAATGTTTCTCCTCTTTTCATCTTTTCTAATGAGTGGCAACATGGGAGTCTCTAAACAACTCTCAAATGACCTGAAAACAAAGACTGTTCAACATCATGGTTTAGGGGAAGGATACAAAAAGCTATCTCAGAGATTCCAGCTGTCAGTTTCCACTGTGAGGAACATAGTGAGAAAATAGAAGACCACAGGCACAGTACTAGTTAAGGCCCAAAGTGGCAGGCCAAGAAAAATCTCAGATAAGCTGAAGTAAAGGATGGTGAGAACAGTCATAGTCAACTCACAGACCTGCTCCAAAGCCCTACCACATGATCTTGCTGCAGATAGTGTCTCTGTGCATTGTTCAACGATACAGCACACTTTGCACAAGGAGATGCTGTAATGTGGAGGAATCCTTTTCTGCATACTCCCCACAAACAGAGTCACTTGAGGTATGCTAAAGCACATTTGGACAAGCCAGCATCATTTTGGAATAAGGTGCTGTGGACTAATGAAACTAAAATTGAGTTATTTGGACATAATGAGGGGCTTTATGCATGGCTGAAAAAGAACACAGTATTCCAAGAAAAACACTTGCTACCTAAAGTAAAATTTGGAGGTGGATCTATCATGCTGTGTGGCTGTGTGGCCAGTGCAGGTACTGGGAATCTTGTTAAAGTTGAGGATCACATCGATTCCAGTCAATATTAGCAGATTTTTAAGAACAATGTTCATGAATCAGTGACAAACAGGGCTGGATCTTTGAACAAGACAATGACCCTAAACAAAGGGATTCATGCAGAGGAACAAGTACAATGTTCTGGAATGGCCATCTCAGTCTACAGACCTGAATATGATTGAAAATCTGTTGTGTGATTTTAAGTGGGCTGTCCATGATCAGAAACCAACAAACCTGAGATGTTTGTAAAGACAAATGGTCCAAAATACCTTCAAACAAAATCCAGACTCTCATTGGAAGCTATAGGAAGCATTTAGAGGCTGTTATTTCTGCAGAAGGAGGATCTACTAAATATTGATGTATTTTTTTCTGTTGGGGTGCCCAAATTTATGCACCTGTCTAATTTGGTTTAAAGAATTATTGCACACTTTCTGGAAATCCTATAAACTTCATTTCAATTCTCAAATATCAGTGTGTTTGTCTGCTATATGATATATTTAACTGAAATTGCTGATCCAAACAACCAATGACCTACTTGTATAAAGGAAAATCATGGAAATCATTAGGGGTGCCCAACCTTTACATACAACTGTACATTTTAGAAAGCTTATATAGAGAATGTCACATGGAGTAATGGCGGTCAAACAAGGCCTCAGCAAGAAATTGACCATTCTTTCTGAGTCCACTCAATGGCAGCATCTGTTCAATAAAAGGGTTGTAGAAATGTCAAGTGTATTGTGTTTTCAGCTCTTTTTCAAATAGGTACTGCCATCTAGTGAGCGCATAAAAAGTGCCTAACAGATATTAAAATTAGCAGCCAAAAATAACGACATGGACAGTGAGGTGATGCATCTGAAACAATTAATAATAATATGAGTGAAGTGTTGCAAAGTGTTGCAAAGTGTTGCAAAGTGTTGCAAAGTGTTGCGCAGCGGCGCAAAGCTCACTCATGGTACAGGGTGTCCTAAACAAGTGCCAATTTTCAAATCCACAGTAAAACAGGAAATGTTCAAATGTCAGACACTTCCTGGATTGACAGACAAGATCCCATGGAATCTTGCGGGAACTCATAGGCAAGCTCACACTCAAACAGGAAGTGCCAATTTATCAGTCACAGTGAAACAGGAAATGTTCAAATGTCAAACACTTCCTGGCATGGGTGGAGCTAGAGTGGAGGCCGGGATTTCACTGGACTCTCCTGAAATCTGATTGGGCACAGATGATTGACATATCATGGCACCACATGTCTGGTTGAAAGAGATGCATTTTCAAATCAGTGAGTCACACTGACTGCTAGGTTCCTGGTGTCCAGTAGTTTGTGCTGTGTACCACAAAAAGTTCTAATCCACCTTAGTAGAAGCAGAAAAATGCTTGCTCCAGATTTGAACTGAACACGTCATTGGAAGTATGGACTTCTAATCACACCAAACTTATATTGGTGAGTGAACAACCGTATTTTATGCCAAAAATTAGGTCCAGATTGTTAAAAGCAGCATTTTTCCTTTAATTCGGTGGCTTATTGTTGTTGGCTTATTTGTGCAGCAGATTACTGAAACAATCCTTCAAATGGTGATACAAGCATCAAATTCAGCACAAATACAGCTGGAGGAAAATTAATAGAGCAACTTTAACTTTTGACCCCTGTACAAACTGAAACTTACCTTTGTCACCATTCTTGCTGCTTTTACCTCATAACTCCATAACACTCAGTCACAGATTGTCCAAACTATAACTTTTTGGAATCTTTATGATCAGGCACATAATGTGGTGTAGTTTTCTATATGACCAGAGGTGGGCAACTTGTTCCAGAAAGAGCCAAAACGGTGCAGGCTTTCTTTGCATTCACTGACTCCACCAGGTGATTTCATCCTCTGGGGTCCAAGGGCATTTTTGGACAGTTCACTCGCTGTCAACAGTTCTCCCTGCATCCCACAATCAAGTGTTATGTCTCTTTTTTTTCAGGACAACCTGTGCTTTCAGAATATATATGTTTTTGTTGTCTTTTCTAAGTGTAATAAAGGTTTATAATCAAAAATAGGCAAGGAAAAAATAAAGCGAAAAATAATTTTCCACACATTTATTCAAAACACACAGCAAACTATAATAAACAACAGTTTTGACACTTTATAAAGGTAATTTGAGGTCTTGTGTGAAAGTCTGCACAACAAAAAGGTTCATACAATAAACACAAATGCACATTTTGAACAATATACGAGGTCTGTCCATAAAGTATAGGTCCTTTTAATTTTTTTCAAAAACTATATGGATTTCATTCATATGTTTTTACGTCAGACATGCTTGAACCCTCGTGCGCATGCGTGAGTTTTTCCACGCCTGTCGGTGACGTCATTCGCCTGTGAGCACTCCTTGTGGGAGGAGTCGTCCAACCCCTCGTCGGAATTCCTTTGTCTGAGAAGTTGCTGAGAGACTGGCGCTTTGTTTGATCAAAATTTTTTCTAAACCTGTGAGACACATCGAAGTGGACACGGTTCGAAAAATTAAGATGGTTTTCAGTGAAAATTTTAACGTCTGATGAGAGATTTTGAGGTGATACTGTCACTTTAAGGACTTCCCACGGTGCGAGACGTCGCGCAGCGCTCTCAGGCGCCATCATCAGCCTGTTTCAAGCTGAAAACCTCCACATTTCAGGCTCTATTGATCCAGGACGTCGTGGGAGAACAGAGAAGTTTCAGAAGAAGTTGGTTTCAGCATTTTATTCGGATATTCCACTGTTAAAGGAGATTTTTTTAATGAAAGACGTCGGGTCCGCACGTCGGGACGCAGCTGGCACGGTGCGGCGGCACAGGAAAAACACCTCCGTGTTGATAACCATTTGTAAAATCCAGGCGGCTTTTGATGGCTTTCAGTGGAGTGAGTATATGAGAAATTGTTTAACAGCTGGACATGTTCCAACTTGTCCTTAAGGCTTCCAACAGAGGTGTTTTTCCTGTGGCGGAGCGTCGCGGCGGCTGCGAGCCGACACTGCAATCCGCCCGCACGTCTTTCATTAAAAAAATCTCCTCTAACAGTGGAATATCCGGATAAAATGCTGAAACCGACTTCTTCTGAAACTTCTCTGTTCTCTCACGATGTCCTGGATCAATAGAGCCTGAAATGTGGAGGTTTTCAGCTTGAAACAGGCTGATGACGGCGCCTGAGAGCGCTGCGCGACGTCTCGCACCGTGGGAAGTCCTTAAAGCGACAGTATCACCTCGAAATCTCTCATCAGACGTTAAAATTTTCACTGAAAACCAGCTTAATTTTTCGAACCGTGTCCACTTCGATGTGTCTCACAGGTTTAGAAAAAATTTTGATCAAACAAAGCGCCAGTCTCTCAGCAACTTCTCAGACAAAGGAATTCCGACGAGGGGCTGGACAACTCCTCCCACAAGGAGTGCTCACAGGCGAATGACGTCACCGACAGGCGTGGAAAAACTCACGCATGCGCACGAGGGTTCAAGCATGTCTGACGTAAAAACATATGAATGAAATCCATATAGTTTTTGAAAAAAATAAAAAGGACCTATACTTTATGGACAGACCTCGTATACAAAATGGTCTATGCATTTTGTTGTCCACTGATATGGTAAACAGTGCTTTACGCAGAGAAAGCAACATTCACATGCAAACTAGTGGAGCAATCCTGATAGTTACACACTCTTTGTTTGAGCACGTGAGATCAGAGGCTTTCTGTGTGCTCCTGCTTTCACTGATCACTATGCATAATGGCGCAGGGCGCACTGAGTATGTACTAATAGTATGTACTCATTGGAACACCCAGGAGGCTATTCAAACGGGCCAACAAGTAACATATCACTCCTGAAAATGATCTTTGGCTTTTCACGTGAGGGAAATCTGCCCTACGATTGGATTTTGGAAAACCATGTGACGGTGAACCAATTCCGATTGGACACTCACATTGTGCACGTCATCACACAGCTTCTATGAGGAGTACAAAGATGGCCGATGGCTGGCTGGAAAGTCCGCTGAGTTAACTTTTCAGCAAAAAAAAGTAAGTTTCTATCTCATATCATTCCAAAGTTATTTATAATTTAGTAAAGCTTGGTCTTAGCCATTGTATACGACGGCGTCGGCCCCAGAGGGTTAACTGATTCCATCTGCTCAAAGTGATATTAATCAGTGGTTTTTGCCATGCTAATGCTCCCCTGAAGCATTTAGTCAAAATAAAGTCTGAAGAACCTAAATGACATGGTGATATGCTGATGAGCTTCACTCGTTCATGTCCGTGACATATGCATATTATTAATAATAATAATAATAATAATAATAATAATAATAATAATAATAATAATTCAGATGAAAAAAGCAACTTCGCTTCCCCTTCTGGAGTTTGCTGTTCCCACATCTGGACATGTCCAACAGAGTTCATGTTTGGTGTGAATCACAAAGGAGAGATGGATATAAATCAGCAAATTGTCTGACTTGTATAATTCACTTAATCCCTGAAAGACAGAGGTATGGCACCATCTTGACAACCTATAGTGTGTTATGGGAGTCTTTTTGGGCACAGCATGAAATAAACCAGAGTGTCATATGTTCCATCATTTGAGAACTGTGGTGCACCAACAAATGTTGCACTGCTATGTAGACAGTGGATATAAGTAGTTTTTTGGCCAAATTAAAAATCTGCATACAATGGAACAAAATGCACAAAGAAAGACACCAAAGCTCCCTGGGGAGAAGCAGTAAGGTGATGTTAGAGATATTTCACTAGTGTTTACTTTTAATTTGCTTATTGTTGTTTAAAATTAGGTTTCTTTGTGCATACAAACAAAGGAAGCACATGTCATTAACCCTCCTGTGTAAGGTATTCTCGAATAATGCAGAATATAAGTAGCAGGAAAAAAATCTGAGCATGACTTTAAACCAGGTTTTTGGTGAATTATGGAATGATCTTTTTTTTTTGCTGTATCATGATAGTGATGTAGCAGTGCATCACCTCACCACACTTCACACATCACACACCACACAGGAATACCTTCAGGGTTACAGAAATGAATAAAGCAAATTTGCTATTTAAACAACATGGGTGCTATGTGTGAAAATGGGAACTATGTCAGCTAAAAACTACCAATAAGAGTGTGACCTGGGTGGAAGACAGGGCCAGTGGACTTTACTAATGGACAATGTACTTTAGACAACCAGATGGGTCCACCAGCCACCAGAGGGCCCTTGAAGAGTAATTCAGTATCTTGTCAATGCAATTTAGACTAAAATATACTGTATTCACTCGCTTTGTGAAATTCTCCCTGACGACGGGGCAGGCCAATGTACAAGCATGGCTAATATTGTTATTGAGAAGTTTGACTTCTTTCTACCCCTTTTTCAGACATATTCACTGATTCTGTGACATGTGTGTGGATTGATATGCTTGTATTTTCTGTATAATTAGTTAATTTGCATTTTGTCATCTTGTTGAATTTAGGCATTTTACACTCCTATTATAGGGCAGTGATGGTAGTGCAGTGGTAAAGTATCCATCTGTTAATCAAAGCTTTTGTAAATTGCAGGTTCGAATCCTGCAGGTGGCATGTATTATTTTTTTCTTTTTCTCCACATCAGTGGCGCAATGTGATAGAACATGTTCCAGCTGGTTTTTATTTTTTATATTTTCCCACAACAGCAGCGCGATGTGGTGCAACATGTTCCAGCTGGTTTTTATTTTTAGATTTTCCCACAACAGCGGTGCGATGTGGTTCAACACGTTCCAGCTGCTCACACTGTGTTCGTGCATGAAAACCAGCAGTGGTACACCTGTGCGAGCGTGCGTCCCTCATGACAGCAGGTGGAATGTTTCATGGTTCCCCATTTCATGTTTGGTTCATGGATTTTCTTCCAGTTTCTGCTTCTTTTGTGTTATGTGTGAAGGTGGCCGTATGTCCATCAGAATGTCCAGTTCAATAAAATGTCTCATTTCATTGCAAATAAAAAATAAATCACAAATAACACCAATTTGCATAGTTTTCTAATTTGATCCATGTGTTCCTTGTAATTGAATTTAATTCAGGAGGAGCATTTAATCAACTATATTCAAAAAATGGGTTGCCCTGGATTCTCTGACAGGCAAATATGATAATCAACAAATGCTGACATGAGTCTTACAGTACTCCCCCCCAACCCCCACCCCTACGACACCCACCCATCCCAGCAACAACCTGCATTGAACTATCCCATCTTCAGGATGTAAAGCTTGTCAGCAAGTGAGCAGTCAGAACAGAGGAACATCTTTACAAAGATGGTGCAGAACAGCTCCATGAAATGAAAGGTAGGTACCCCAGTGACCCAGAGAAACATAAATGAGAGAGCAAAGAAAAACCATTCTTGCTGCTACTCACCATCCTACAGCAACCTCCCCGCAGTCCCGGACGGACGTGGTAATGATACTGCTGCTCTCCTTCATGATGACCACAGTGCCAGTTGTGGTAATGTCAGAACAGCAAGTGATTGTGTCCCTACTAATGCAATAAGGAAGACAAATGTGCTTGATAATGATTCTGCTGTCCGGCCAAAGCAGCTTTCAGTTAAAGAGGGCTGCCTTGCTGTGAAGACAGGCCCGGTGAAGGTCAAGACAGGATTTTACAAAAAAAAGAAGTGGTGCATGTTTTCAGACTGCAGCATATTTGTTGGTCTGATTGTTTTGATGATTGCTAGTTGAAAATGTGGAGAATAGGTGATGAGGATGGCCCCATAATTGCCTTTGTCTTGGACCCTCAAACCACTAAGTTTGTCCCCACTGAAAGTGAAGACTCAGGAAGGACACCTCTCCCAGAACATTATGTGATTGTCATACAATGTCACATAATGCTATATGACATACAAATGTACAAACATTTGTAGAGATGTCAAGCCTCATAACCCCATCACACATATGCTTATTGTGGCTGAATGATGTCAGAATGACACATCCGCCTGCAATCGGGAAATATTGATGTGTGGTCTTAAGACCTACGGACGGCAGTCTGTGAGCATCTACAGATTTGGTCCCATTTGCTCAGCTGTCCCGAGTGTGTTGCACATGTTCAAAACACTCTTGGCGCCATTGAGATGCGACACACTTCTGACAGCGGTCTATGTGCAGTTTTTGCGTCATCTGATGGCAGTCTACATAACCTGATAGCATCAAAACAGCATCTGGAATGATCTGATCATGGTTGACTGAGCTCTGAGATTGATCAGTCACAACAAAGCCTGCTGGCATGTTGTGGGATGTCCACCTCCACAGGACCCCAGCCAAGGAGGGCAAAGGAAATGTGGATATGTCATAAAATGTATGTGGCACACATTCATCATATACAGCAGGTGTGAACAGTGAGCAATCAATCCAAAAGCACCGCGTGATGCTGTGCCTCTCTGTGGAGAGTCATCATCGCACACATTGGAGCTGAATGGATCTCACCGCTGTAATATACATATTATTACTTGATCAAAATCTAAACTCTGTAGGAGGTGTGACGTGGACCTGTATTGCCAGGCCATGACAAGATTATTAAACATGAAACTCACCTCCAGCATGGAACTAGGACAGCGCAGAGCACACAGGAACCAGACCACAGCCTGAGGTGAAAAGCCTCTCACCACTGCTCCAAATAACCATGGCAAAAATAAATCTCATGTGATAATCCAACCGACATCACGATGCACAAAGTTGTGTTGTGCTCTTGAAGTGAGCAAAAAAGAAATTAAAGTTCGCTGTAAAGGCTGCATCTGATGCATGGTGTGACACTGCTGCAAACTTTCAGCAAAGGTGTCCAGCAGCCCGCACGCATGTGTGCCCTGCACACACGTGCACACATGGGGCACTCTTAATGGCTCATGTAGCCGTTATGAACACACACACACACACACACACACACACGCACACACACAGCTGAGTGATCATTTCAGCACGTGTGCCCCACGCACCCAGATCAGTAGCTGGGAAGGGGAGGATGAGCACAGATGTGATTGCATGAGTGAGATAGTCAAATCAAGAGAGCATGCACTGGTCGTGCAACTAGTAACATCTACAGCATCACGTAATCACCTTGGGTCCTTTTATGTCAACCACTCAGGCAGCCAGTGAAAGCATCTATCTTCCATAGCCAGGTGAAGTGTGGGCATTTCCTTGGCCTTCTGCAGCCACCGGGGTACTCAACACTCAGACACCTATGCACTCGATCATGCAGAGGGAAATGTACCGCATGGGCATGTTCATCTTAAAATGTTGTGTGGTCAAGCACAGTGTTGGTGCACAGGCATCTTGATTGCACCAAAACTACCAAAAGCCTGCTGTCAAGTTGAGTTCAGATGTTTTCTATGATTTAAATGGCGCAATATTCAGATTTGTCTTACATACACTAGGCTGGCTCATGACAGATGTACAATCTGTTAGTATGTACATGGGCGCACATTAGCCTGACCCTCCAGGAATTTGTGAGAGATGTCAACAATTAATTCACCAAAGAATTCAATATATATATATATATATATATATATATATATATATATATATATATATATATATATATATATATATATATATATATATATATATATATATATATATACACATATAAAACCCAAGATATTTTACATTTGTGTCATTAACTTCATTTAATTTATTAAAACACATTCATTCCTGCAACACATTTCAAAATGTTGGGGACACTAAAGGATTTATCACTTTAAAATGTTGCCATTCCTTCTCACAACATGTAAATGATATTTTGGCATTGAGGACACCAACCAATCAAGCATGTCAGGTGTTAAGTGAGACTTATTTTTGGTATACTGAAGTTTTAAGTGACATTTTTGAATGTAATTCTGTACTGTAGTACTTGAGAATGGTTCTCAAAATAATGTGTCACCCATATGGTTATATCGGCTGTTGATGAATGATGGTTTTTGATGTAGTTCCATCTGAGGGATCAGAGATCATGAGTGTTTATCTTAGACTTGTGCCCTTGCCCTTTATGAACTGAAATTCCTTGAGATTCCTTAAATGGTTTAATAATAATGTGCACAATAAAGAGAGAAATATAAAATTAACTTCCAGTCTTTCTTGAGGAACATTGATTTTAAACAATCCAATAATTTTCTCATTCATTTGTTGACAAATTTGGGATCCTCTGTCCATCTTTGCTACTCAGACTCAGCTTTTTGTGAATATTGCTTCTGTACCAAATTATTATTATTTTATAATGGAATTATATTTATATTTTATAATTATTATATAATGCCATGTTAACACTATTTTATCGTGCTTTTATTGAATCTGTTTTAGCTTTTTCTTTGGTGGCATGGTTTGGCAGTTTGACATTGAAGGATAGGAACAGACTGCGTTTCCAGGGTAGTACGTTCTCAGGGTCCGATGTTTTCAGGGTTCTGTGGTTCCAGGGTGATATGTTGTCAGGGTCTTGTGTTTCCAGGATGGTATGTTCTCAGGGTCCTATGTTGTCAGAGTGCTGTGTTTACCATCAATACAATATTAAATAAAATACATAATGAAATGCTGTTTTAAAGGTTATGTATTGATTACAATTAAAATATTAAATATTACAATTAAAATAATGCCTATAAAGCAAACTAAGACATGTTCAGGGGGTGTTAACCTTTTTTGTTGCAACTAATTAAGGCCCAGCCCATATAAGCAACCCCAACCCATGCCATTAGTCTGGTGGTCATGGCATGTCCCCTGACTGAGGAAGCTGTTATATGGAAGTGTATCTTCAGAGACACGACAGATCCACTGGCTTTTCCACATAATTATTTATATGAGAGATACAGATTCTGTAGAGGTTATCACCTCTGTCTACCAGCTGATCAGCCCTCACCTTGCTCACAGCACAAGGAGTAATCTTGCAGACTGTGTGTGTGTGTGTGTGTGTGTGTGTGTGTGTGTGTGTGTGTGTGTGTGTGTGTGTGTGTGTGTGTGTGTGTGTGTGTGTGTGTGTGTGTGTGTGTGTGTGTGTGTGTGTGTGTGTGTGTGTGTGTGTGTCACTTTGCTTTTTTGCCAGTGGTACTTTTTTGTACACGGTTGGAGATGCTGAAGATATCAGCAAAGCAACAGTGTGCCGCGTTGTGCGTGCAGCCTACTTGGCTTTAAAAAGTCTGCTCAGTGTATTTATACTTTTCCTGGCCACAGGGGAATTGTGCCACCAAACAGGCCCTTTTATGTAGTTGGCTCTTGTACTGGGGGGCACAGTTTGTCAGGGTGTCCTACCTTCAATCCCCTCAATTACAGGACACCCCTTATTCAATTGGAGGGCCACCTCTTCCGCTGGTGGTGGCCCTCCCACGGAGCACGTTATCTCTTTCTTTTTTTTTCGCTGCTTTAAAAATATATAAAACACTGGACTGGAATAATCAGATGATATCCAAGTGTCAGTATATCTTGTGGACACTTGCGGCCACGTCCGTTTCTCCCCATTCAGGTTGGCACTGTTTAAAAGTAAAAAGTTTTGTTATATTTACAGCCAGTAGGTTTTGTTTTATAGCCTATTTTCAGGCAAGATCTTTAAACAACTGATACATTCTCATAATTTGTGTATTATGACCAAGTTTTAACTCTGTAGTATTTATTTAATGGCAGTTTAACTTTGGTTGTAGGCTACTTACACATTTAGTCGATCAGCAGTTTCCTTTGTCTCTGAGTTTATTTATTGCTGCCATGTTCCCTCTTTTCCTTATTAGATGTTTAAATTCCTGATAAGTGTCCATTATAAGTGCTGCTCTGAGGCAGTGAACATTGCTGCTCGCTCTTTACATTTTGTCGTTGTGAATCCAGTTGATCGGTGTTTGACTGCTTATGAATGGTGTACACACGCAATTAGTCTGACTGGCTGACCCTGTCTTGGCTTAGTTTGATTGCGTGAACATGGCTCGGCCTTGATGGAACCGCTTTATCGGCATCTCATTTGTTAGGCTTATTCAACTCGGGTGTTTCACATGAAAGGCCCCTTCACACATAGTACAACTCCAGGGCGACACCCGTCAGAGCAACTGATATGTGCGCACCACGAAACATCAGGCCGACAGGCAGGCGTGCATGATGCTAGTGTGCCAGTTTGTGCGCGCGGGAACACAACATCGTGCAGCTGGTGTGAAGAAAAAAATAAATAACAAATAAAAAAATACAAGCTGCGACGGTTCCGTGCATATGAAAACACAGCAGCTTTTCCCCAGCAACTGAGATGTCGTTACACATCGCACAGCTGAAAAAAAGTAAAATAAAATATATGTCAACCACGGGATTCGAACCCACTGCTTCAAAAAGCTCTGATTGCCAGTGAAAAACTTTACCACATCAGCTACCATTGCTGTCCTGTAAAAGGCGCTGAAAACTGTCTTATATCAGTAAGCACATGGACGTATTAAAAAAATAAAAATGCCACACCATATAAAAACATCACATTGTATTATTAAATCCCTCTTATCAAGCAGACAATACAAATATGATCCATCTGTTCCTCTGTAGATGACGCATGGTCACTGACATACAGTCATGAAATGGCATGAATGAGAAGCAGTTTGCTTGTCTCATTCATGTCCACATCTGCTGGCGGTGTCCAGCCGACACGCGTGTCTTGTGGATGGCGGGCCGCAGGACACGCGTCATGTGGAACAGAGCTCACATGGGTGATGTCACAGTCAGATTGCCTGCTGCGTGCTATGATCTGATGGTCCATTTCAACCTGGGGGCAGCCTGTCCATGTGCACACCATGCGCGCACACTCACTTGCTGCAGCCCGTCACCACAGTGATATATGTTTTTATGTATGTCCACTTGATGACAGCAAACAGACACACGTGCATCACAGTGGTCAGCTGTTAGTCCATGTCCGTCCAAACACAGTACTGTTTAACTGGGATGTCCAGAATGGCAGATCCCCACAGCCGCTTCTGTCATAGCCACACCTCCTATCGGTTCAGCGCACACACCAAAGCCACACTCGTGCGCAGACAAATTTCATTGCGAGTACAACAGTGATTGTCTGCAGTCTGTTGTCATGCCAAGAGTGTGAATGGCCACACATTTTGCTAGATGTTCGTGTGTGTCAGCTGGAATTTGGCCGATACCTGCTGCGACATGGATTGATGGGCTCACATAGTGCACACTCTGTCTTTCAGCCGTTGGTATGCACAAATAGTTGTAGCAACAGGTGTAGGAGGCATTGGAAGCAGCTACAAAATTACACAGTTTGCATACAATTCCTGCTTCATGCGCACTTAAAGCGCAATTCGACCAAATTCGCACTGTGTGTGAGGGGGCCCTTTCTGAGCTTGCTTTCTGGAATGGACCCCAGCTTGTGCAATGATTAATTACACATGAAAATTAATTATTTAAAATTCAAATTAAAAATCAAATCAATGTTTTGACTAAGTTACTGGACAGTATTCAATTTATTTCTTTCCCAAACAACACAAATTTGGAAATACTCAATGTGCAGAAATTCTGTATTTTAATGCAGAATTTCTGCACATTGAGGTTTTCTGCTCACCCTTGATTTGCAAGGCCTCAATTGTCCTCCCTACTTGATGTTCCCTAAGTCACCAAAACTGTTAGACCCTGGGTTCTTTGAGTTTGAAATCAACAATATTATATACCACACATATTTCTAAGGTATTTATTAACAACAGCAATACACAAAAATCCTAAACTGAAGAGAAGATTTTTAAAAACTCTAATGATTCATGTTTTTATTGAAGTCTTTCCAAGTTCTGTTGGTCATTTGTTTCCATCTGAGGTTTTCTGTTGGCATTAAACTACATAAAATAACAACTGTTCATAATTAATGATTGTTTATCTGTCCAACTTATGTATTTTTAGGGAATTTATAAGGATTATATTTAGTACAAATCATCACTTTTACAGCCAGTATGCTACAAGAATGCCGTGTCATATTAATTAAAAATTTCACTGCCAAACGATCTTGTGCTCATTTTGTAATGTGGCCAAATATGGCCTCAGATTTTTTTATCTTTCCTCAGCTACTCCTTTTATTTTCTGCAGCCATGATGAATAACAAAGCAACACTTTAAACACAACGGTGTGGATTTTATTGAAAACACAGCGGCCTTCCGAGACACCGCCCACACCGCCAAAAACAAAAAGGCCAAACTGATGCAGCTCTTCTCTCCACCAGGAAACAGCTTTCTCAAGGGCCAGTCATAAACACGCATTATTTATTTAGCAGGACTTAATTAAAGATGCCTGACTCGGTGAGCGGCGGCGGCAATGATTTCTCACAGGAGGTGCTGCAATTCACATGCGTCGCCGTGCATCGTGCACCAGATGATCCTCAGGTTTCAAATAAAGACCATCTGCTGTTTGCATGCGAATGCGATTGAAATGACGGCCTCCTAATGATAAGATACAGTTGTCTGTAAAGGTTTGGGCACCTCTGATGATTCCATGATTTTCCTTTATAAATCATCGGTTGTTTGGATCAGAAATTTCAGTTAAATATATCATGTAGCAGACAAACACAGTGATATTTGAGAAGTGAAATGTAGTTTGTAGGATGTACAGAAAGGTTACAATACTTCTTTAAATAAAATTAGGCAGGTGGATAAATTTGGGCACCCCAACAGACAAAATACATCAACATTTAGTAGAGCCTCCTTTTGCAGAAATAACAGCCTCTAAATGTTTCCTGTAGCTTCCAGTGAGAGTCTGGATTCTGGTTGAGCGTATTTTGGGTCATTCTTCTTTCAGAAACCAAGAAACATTTCAGGTTTGTTGGTTTCCAAGCATGGACAGCCCACTTAAAAGGTTTTTTTTTTCTGTGTAAAATATTACATATATATACACAGTAGTGTTCAGAATAATAGTAGTGCTATGTGACTAAAAGCATTAATCCAGGTTTTGAGTATATTTCTTATTGTTACATGGGAAACAAGGTACCAGTAGATTCAGTAGATTCTCACAAATCCAACAAGATGATATTCATGATATGCACACTCTTAAGGCTATGAAATTGGGCTATTAGTAAAAAAGTAGAAAAGGGGGTGTTCACAATAATAGTAGTGTGGCATTCAGTCAGTGAGTTCGTCAGTTTTGTGGAACAAACAGGTGTGAATCAGGTGTCCCCTATTTAAGGATGAAGCCAGCACCTGTTGAACATGCTTTTCTCTTTGAAAGCCTGAAGAAAATGGGACGTTCAAGTCATTGTTCAGAAGAACAGCGTAGTTTGATTAAAAAGTTGATTGGAGAGGGGAAAACTTATACACAGGTGCAAAAAATTATAGGCTGTTCACCTACAATGATCTCCAATGCTTTAAAATGCACAAAAAAAACAGAGATGCGTGGAAGAAAATGGGAAACAACCATCAAAATGGATAGAAGAATAACCAGAATGGCAAAGGCTCACCCATTGATCAGCTCCAGGATGATCAAAGACAGTCTGGAGTTACCTGTAAATGCTGTGACAGTTAGAAGACGCCTGTGTGAAGCTAATTTATTTGCAAGAATCCCCCACAAAGTCCCTCTGTTAAATAAAAGACTTGTGCAGAAGATGGTACAATTTGCCAAAGAACACATCAACTGGCCTAAAGAGAAACGGAGGAATACGAGGTCTGTCAATAAAGTAATGGTCCTTTTTATTTTTTTCAAAAACTATATGGATTTCATTCATATGTTTTTACGTCAGACATGCTTGAACCCTCGTGCGCATGCGTGAGTTTTTCCAGAATTTTTTCAGAAGCTGTTAGAGACTGGTACCTGGAAACCATTCAAAAAATTTATCTGGCTTTCGGTGAAAATTTTATGGGCTTCACAGAGAATAAGGACTGTTACTACAGCTTTAAGGACCCCTTTAAGGACGCTCGGCGCGCCGTGCTCCGAGCTGCAACGACGCGGCACAAGCCACTGGACCATTTCTAAACGGATGGCTCTGTGGATACGAGACCGTCGTGTGCTCTTTCTCTGGTTATCACAAGAGCTGGACATCAGCCATTTTCTGGCAGATTTCACTTTTAACAAGAGATTTTGTCATGGAAAGCCGCGCGGAGGCTTCGCGCATAAAGACCGATTCGCTTTGGAAGTGAGACAAAGGAACACCTCCATTTCGGCGTGTCAGAGGACAAGTTTGGACATGTCCAGCTCTCCACAATTTCTCTGATACTTACTGGACTGGTAAGCATTGAAAGCCGAGATAGGCATGTCCAAACTTGTCCACTTCCTTAAAGGGGTCCTTAAAGCTGTAGTAACAGTCCTTATTCTCTGTGAAGCCCGTAAAATTTTCACTGAAAGCCAAATAAATTTTTTGAATGGTTTCCAGGTGCCAGTCTCTAACAGCTTCTAAAAAAATTCTGATGGAAAAAAAGTCCTTTTCATTCCACCATTTCCAGACAATGAAAATCTGACGAGGGGGCGGGACCACTCCTTCCCAAGGCGTGCTCACAGGCGAATGACATCACCGACAGGTGTGGAAAAACTCACGCATGCGCACAAGGGTTCAAGCATGTCTGACATAAAAACATATGAATGAAATCCATATAGTTTTTGAAAAAAATAAAAAGGACCATTACTTTATTGACAGACCTCGTATTTTGTGGACTGATGAGAGTAAAATTGTTCTTTTTGGGTCCAAGGGCCGCAGACAGTTTGTGAGACGACCCCCAAACTCTGAATTCAAGCCACAGTTCACAGTGAAGACAGTGAAGCATCATGATATGGGCATGTTTCTCCTACTATGGTGTTGGGCCTATATATCGCATACCAGGTATCATGGATCAGTTTGGATATGTCACAATACTTGAAGAGGTCATGTTACCTTATGCTGAAGAGGACATGCCCTTGAAATGGGTGTTTCAACAAGACAATGACCCCAAGCACACTAGTGACCAAGCAAAATCTTGGTTCTAAACCAACAAAATTAATGCCTCGCAGATGTGAAGAAATCATGAAAAACTGTGGTTATACAACTAAAGACTAGTTTAGTGATTCACAGAATTGCTAAAAAAGCAGTTTGAACATAATAGTTTTGAGTTTGTAGCGTCAACAGCAGATGCTACTATTATTGTGAACACCCCCTTTTCTACTTTTTTTTACTAATAGCCCAATTTCATAGCCTTAAGAGTGTGCATATCATGAATGCTTGGTCTTGTTGGATTTGTGAGAATCTAGTGAATCTACTGGTACCTTGTTTCCCATGTAATAACAAAAAAATATACTCAAAACCTGGATTAATCTTTTTAGTCACATAGCACTACTATTATTCTGAACACTACTGTATATATATATATATATATATATATATATATATATATATATATATATATATATATATATATATATATATATATATATATATATATATATGGGGGTGGTGGCCAAGTGGTTAATGTGCTTGGTTTCAGTTCAGAAGGTTCCGGGTTCAAATCCCACCCCTGCCACATTTCTCCATGTAATGTGGAATTGCATCAGGAAGGGCATCCGGCGTAAAATTGCCAATTCAACATGCAGATCCACCCTGGATTTTCTGTGGCGACCCCGAGTGCAAACAAGGGAGCAGCCAAAGGGACTTACTATATATATATATATATATACACACAAAATAAAACTACAGTGTTCGAAAATGCTGCTAATGTTACAGCAGGACTGGGATTGAATGAAATAGCAGTATTTAGCAGGACTTGCCCTTCTGTCACCATGACTAAATAGATGCTGTAGATCTTCCATTTCGGATTCTTGGTTGTTACGATTTGGGCCCTGGCAAGGGTCCTGTTCATCGTCCTGAGACAGTGGCACAGTTAATCAAGAAATCAGATCAGTTGAACTTTGCCAGGGTGCTACATACAGACTGAACAATGTTAGATGCAAGTTACATGTATTGATTGATGTCCAAAATGCTGCAAAACCAAAAGGGGGGTCATCTACAATCTGATATACAATCAGACCATGTTTTCATTGACCTTGACTTTTGACCAGACCACTCCAAAGTCCATTTACCTCTAGATATGTATCCAGGTAATTCCCACCAAGTTTCATCCATCGAGGCTTCTTGGTTGTTGAGCGAAAAATTAAAAAGGTGTTTTTCAGCCAATGTGTTCAAAGATCGTGACCATTGACATGTAATCAAAATGTAATCACCTCTAAATATGTCTAAGTAATATTCCCACCAGGTTTGAAGGAAATCCATCCAGCCATTTTTCATTTTATCTTGTGTATATACACACACACACAGAGAGAGAGAGAGAGAGTAATGCAGCATTGCCCTGCAAAAAAAAACATTTCTACTTTGGCATGATGTTCTGCAAATGCCACTTTTTGGTCACCATGATGTCATTGTTTTGACTCCCAGTTATGTTGCAGCTACATCTTGGAGTGACATTGTATTGTGACCATAACACAACCAGTTACATAGTGATGGTAAAAAGTTCTCTCTACTTCTCTCCTCTTCTTTTCGTTGGGTCTCTACAGCAGATCTGATATGTGTCTGCATGTTGATTTGACAGATGTTTTACACTGGATGCCGTGTTACATGGAGAATGGGCGCTGATGATCTTCAACCCGGAACCTTCTGATATGAAAGCAAGCGCACGAGACAACATTCTGACATAGTCCTGGTCAGAGCATCCATGTTCTAAACTGCACAGACAGTACAGTATGTGTGTTAGGATCTGTTCCTGTGTAACCAAGGAAACAATGCAAAGAGGCAGCATTAAAAGGTTAACAGGTTTATTGATAAAAATGTGCACTGAAACCAGTGGTGGAAGCGTTTTTATGTGTCGGATGCAGCCCAGAGAACCGACCAGCATTTGAAGGACCCAGTATAAAATAAGCAGAGCACGGTACAAAGGATAACAGAGTTTAATAAACATAACAGTGATGTGAAAAAATATAAAAGTGCGCGGTCTGGCGTGGTGGATTGCGGTGCGCTCCCAGCAGCTCTAACGGTCCAGAGCCAGAACCAATTCGGACCCAAGGACCCCGCCGACACCCCCCAGGTGGCCGCGACAAACCGAGTCTGTGAAAGAAGGAATCATTATGTGAGTCCACACTCAACACACAGAGAGACCACTCAAAGGTGTACAAACAGCAAACACTTCCTGGCTTAATTGCAAATCAGCTTCCCACCCTGCAGGCATGGAACACCCTGTTCACAAAACTCCACTGCAGTGGAAGCTGATTTAAACGACCAACATACAGCTCAATATAATAAGGTGTGAGGGACACCACATTTACTGACTGTATAAATGTTAGTCACAAAATCTAACGTACCTCAGGAAGTGTGCTGACGAGCATGAGACCTCACCCTCTCCTCTTTCACAGACCATGCATCAAACCTGGACGTTCTCTGCATCCACTGATGATGAGATGGTTCCCGAGATGACGATCTCACCAGTCTGGTCACAAGGTCGAGTCTTGGCAAATACACACTGTGTACTCCAGTCTTAAATGCCACCATGTTCCAATCCATGTAGATGCACCACAGCTGTGAGTCCTGACGAGCCGCAGGTGATCAGCCTCAGGTGATCAGGGTGAGGTCCTGATAAACTCAGCAACACAGCCACTCAGTCCCAAATGCAAGCCACCTGGAAGGAAAAACAAAAGACAGGACAGAAAACAGAAACAAAAGGCAGCCAGGCCCCCCCAGCCACACAACAGCACCCCACCCTCACGGGAAGCCTCCCGGCGACCACACAAACCCGGCCCAGGAGAAACACCCCCCTCCAGGGGCCATGGCTGGAAACCGTATCTGCATTCGTCTTCCAACAGAATGGTTGATGTCTTCTCCTCTGGCTGCATCTTTGCCTTTGTTTCTGTCAGTCACTTAGCACAGGTGTGGCCAGGAGTTCTTAAACCTGTGCGGTCAGCCTTTGTCCAACCATGTTCACAGTCTGATTAGTCATAAAACAAAAAAAAGACAAACACAAACAGCCAAACCACCACCCCCTCCCCAGGGGACCGTCCCATCAAACCCCGGGAAGAGGAGAAAAGAAAAACACAACCCAAACTTAAGCTTACAAATAAAAATGCTAACACCCCCCCCCCCCTCCCCAGAGGACCGTTCCATCAAACCCCGGGAAGGGGAGAAAAGAAAAACAACCCAAACTTAAGCTAACAAATAAAAACACTAACACCCCCCCCCCCCTAACGACATGTAGGGACCAACACCCCCCAGAGGACATCCCGCCAGCTCCAGGAGTAATAACCACAGCCGAGGTCCCTCTGGGATCCAATGTCACCGACGGGGACTCCCAGCGCCTCCCAGAGGACCATTCCATCAACCCCAGGAGACGCTTCCCCTCATGACCAACGGACCCAGCCCCGGCCGTCTATGGCTAGATGGACCCACAGCCCTTTCCCCCCCAGAGGACACCACAGTCAAACCCTGAGGGCGGAAACTGGGGGGAAAAACAAAAGGAGAAAAAAAAACATACAAACAAACAACCCCAACCCCACCCCCTTGGCGCAGTGGAAACTGGAAGCACGTCCAGTGTCACCAACCGTGACTATACCCCAGAAGCCAACCAGGAGGAGTGGAACAGCGGTTATGGCAGACGGCACAAAACGGCGCCACTCCTCCGACTCCCAAACCAGCTACCAGCTGCGGGTATATCCCACTGCCCCAAACCTCAGCCACGCCGATGGCAGATGGCTCAAAGGCGCACTGAAGCCGGAGGTGGAACAGGGAATCAACAAACAAAAACACCCCCCCCCCCCCCCAGGTGCAGAGGTTACCTGGGAAACACCCAGCATAACCAAACTGCACCACTCCAGCAACGCCGACACTACGGCTCACACGGCTGGAGCCAGAGGAGAAGAGAGGGAACAAAAAGAAAATACCCCAAACCCCCCCCCTCCCCTCCCGGGTGCAGAGGTTACCTGGGAAACGCCCAGCATAACCAAACTGCACCACTCCAGCAACGCCGACTCTACGGCTCACCCGGCTGGAGTCAGAGGAGAAGAGAAGGCATAACAAAAAACAAAACAAAAAAAGAAAAAAGAAAAAACAACCCAATTACCCCCCATCACCCCCCAGGGGACCGTCCCATCAAACCCTGGGGAGGTGAAACTAAAAGAAATAAAAAGAAAGACTAACAGACTAACATAAAGTTGCTTGGGTCCTTTTTTGTTGCTCCAAACAGGCTGCAGGGTCACAACCCCAGACACTAATAGTGGAAAACAAAAAATAAAATCCCACACAAAAACCAACTCAAAAAACACCCACACAAAATGAACTAACACAAAACAAATAAGTGATTTATACCGTCAAGCTCAAACAAATGGAACACACCTGTTCCAACTTAAGAGCTTGACGGTAATGTGACTCAGTCACCAACAGAGGAAGCCAGAGTGCTAAAAATGAAAAACCCCCTTTGGTGACAGAGAAAACAAACGAGCTGCTTTTCTGTGAGCAGCTGAGTGCAACACACAACCAAAAATGTGATTCAACTAAATAACACCGGAGCTGACACAACAGACGCAGTAGCTATCATTACCCAGGGAAACGGGGCTACGACTGTAACACAGGAAGCACCGCAACCCGTGCCACAGAGCTCCGCCGTGCGCGTTCACCCATTACAGACCCACTCCTGCAGCTCCCGTTTAAACCTCTTATCCGGTCGAAGTGTGACGCGAAGCCGTCGCCAGTCACACTCCACCACGACCCACGGATAAGGCACAAACACAGGAACATGGCTGCATGAGCGCTCAAATCAGTATTCAGTAATGGGTTCTCCAATGCGCACCATCCGGGCGGAGAGCACCCGCAACTGATCCGGATAACATCTGAACGTCTGCTGCCGCCTTCCCGGCGCATTACCGTCTCTGCTACCGCTGGGTCTGCGATGTTTGGCCAGAGACTACTGTTATGTGTCGGACGCAGCCCGGAAAACCGACCAGCGTTTGAAGGACCCAGTATAAAATAAGCAGAGCACGGTACAAAGGATAACAGAGTTTAATGAACATAACAGTGCTGTGAAAAAAGTGCGCGGTCTGGCGTGGTGGTTTTGCGGTGCGCTCCCAGCAGCGCTAACGGTCCGGAGCCAGAACCAATTCGGACCCAAGGACCCCGCCGACACCCCCCCAGGTGGCTGCGACAAACCGAGTCTGTGAAAGAAGGAATCATTATGTGAGTCCACACTCAACACACAGAGAGACCATTCAAAGGTGTACAAACAGCAAACACTTCCTGGCTTAATTGCAAATCAGCTTCCCACCCTGCAGGCATGGAACACCCATGTGAGTCGTGACGAGCCGCAGGTGATCAGCCTCAGGTGATCAGGGTGAGGTCCTGATAAACTCAGCAACACAGCCACTCAGTCCCAAATGCAAGCCACCTGGAAGGACAAACAAAGACAGGACAGAAAACAGAAACAAAAGGCAGCCAGGCCCCCCCAGCCACACAACAAGCGCATGAGGAAGGGAAGACGCTGGATTCTGCAGATGAGCTGTGGAGGACTGCTGAGATCAGGTGGAATGTGAGGGGGCAGCTGTGGCAGCAGGACCATTCTGGAGACAAAGCAGACAGGAATATTCAGTCATAGGAATTAAGCAGCAGAGAATATACTTAGCACAGAGGACCAGCTGTACGTAACCTGGCAAAGCTGGAGAGAAAATCCTGGGTTTTTGTAGACTGGGTGATGAGGTGCAGGTGTGACAGCTGCCACAGGTGTTTCAGTCAGCGATCAGCAGTGTCACCAGAGCAGAGGGAGGACAGAGGACAGAGACAGACAGCACCACACCACAGAGGAACACAAACACACTCCATGTCTGCAGTTTTCCTGCACAGACAAAGATCGCTTGAGAACAAGACGAGCCACTCTGCCTCAATTTTGATGGTTGCAAAGACAATTTACTGTTATGCTGCTGGTCGTTGACTCGACTGAATTTAGATTTTTGCCACCAGCCTCTCTGTCTCTCCGAGTTACTGCTGCTGTCAATCAATGGCCCATGCCACGCCCTCCACCATTCCTGCTCTCATGACCAACTCCCACCTGTTTCTAATATCAGATTGTGATGCACTGCGTTGTCTTGCTTTCCTGTCGTGACCTATAGCCAGTAATGAATCTCTGCCTGTCAGCTATTTTTGCACTCTGGACTCTGCGGAACTCCTTTTGCTGATCGACTGACCTCAGCTTCTGTATTGGATTTGTGTATCCTCCTGGCCCCAAGCTGGATATCATGAACCTTGTGTCTACTGTGTGTAATTCTTGCATCTTTTAAAAGTGCAGCTGTGTGGTCAATCTGTTGCCTACACAAACTATTCCACTGATGGTCGTTTGTGTTACAAGAAAAATGTGAGCGTAAATAACCAACAGCTGCTGAACCGTTTACACAGACAGACAGATAATTAACCATTTTCCTTTGAAAATGTATTCACGTAGAATGTCTGTGAAGCTTTAAGTCTGACGTGGAATATCTCTGCAGCTTTTACTATCAGTGAATGATGCTAATTTTAGTATTTTCCTGTCAGGGGAACTGGTGACCTATGAAAACTGTTTATGAATGAAAACTGTTTATTTCGAACATTTGATACAACAACAATTACAAGATAGATCAGTAAAGACAACAACAAAAAAGTTCCTACTGTGTACCCAACATGTCCGAAAAGGGGTAGGGTGAAGCATCAGCTTATTTATCCCTACCCCTTCTTCCCCACAACCAGTAATACCCTTTGCCACATATACACATAGATTCCTACACACCTAAACCGATATCAATATATATATATACATATATATACACATACATATATACATACACACATCAACATACATACACATATATACACATATACATATATACACAAACATAAATATACACCTACACATACCTACTTACATACAAAATACTATATATTTACAAGCCGAAGCAAAAAACAAAAACACCCTAACCCTCATTACCCTTCCTCCTCCCTATACCCAGAAAAAACCATATTTTTGTACCGCTGTTTGAACTGGTTCATGCTTGGACATTGCTTGAGCCCCACTCCCAATCTGTTCCACATCCTCACCCCACAGACAGAAATACAGAAACCTTTTAATGTTGTTCGTGCCCACTGATGCTTTAAATTAAATTTCCCCCTCAGACTGTAATCCCCTGATCTGTTAAAAAACATATTTTTAATATTTGCTGGAAGTAAATTGTTTATTGCTTTATACACAATTTGTACTGTTTGAAAATGAACCAAGTCTGTGAATTTTAAGAATTTGGATTGTAAAAATAGTGGATTTGTATGATCTCTATAGCCAGTATTATGAATAATTCTTATAGCTCTTTTCTGCATTACTGATAGTGATTGTGTTGTACCTTTATAAGTATTACCCCATACCTCTGCACAGTACTGTAAATATGGTAAAACCAGTGAGCAGTAAAGAATGCGGAGTGAGTTGTGGTCCAGAATATGTTTCGCTTTGTTTAGAACTGAAATGCTTCTTGACAGTTTACTTTGTATATGTTTTATATGAGTCTTCCAGTTTATCTTATCTATTATCACCCCCAGAAACTTATTTTCATGTACCCTTTCAATATCTACCCCCTCGACTTGTAACTGATCCTGTATGTCTGTATTACAATAGCCAAATAACATGTATTTTGTTTTACTTAAGTTTAATGATAATTTGTTTCTGTCAAACCATATTTTCAATTTTCCCATTTCTATACTGATCCTCCTCAGTAACTCCTGCAAATCCCCCCCTGAACAAAAAATGCTTGTGTCATCTGCAAATAATACTAATTTTAATATTTTGGAAACATTGACAATATCATTTATATAAATTAGAAACAGTTTTGGACCCAATACTGACCCCTGTGGGACGCCACAAGCATTGTCCAAGCATGATGATGTATATTCCCCCAACTTCACAAACTGTTTTCTGTTACTTAAGTAGCTTCTCACCCAGTGCAACACCAACCCCCTAATCCCATACTGTTCAAGTTTATTGATTAATATGTCATGATTAATTGTATCAAAAGCCTTTTTAAGGTCTATAAATATTCCAACTGAATGTAATTTGTGGTCTATGGCGTTTGTAATCTCCTCAACTGATTCTATTAATGCAAGTGATGTTGAACTATGTGCTCTGAATCCATATTGACTATCAGTAAGTAATTTATGTTTATTTATGAATTTGTCTAATCTATTATTGAATAACTTTTCTAATAATTTGGAAAATTGTGGAAGCAAAGAAACAGGTCTATAATTTGTGAAGTGGTGTCTATCCCCAGTCTTATACAGCGGCACAACCTTAGCTATTTTCATTTGATTGGGAAATTTACCGGTTTGAAATGATAAGTTACAGATGTATGTTAATGGTTCTACAATCCATTCAATGACCTGTTTTACCACCACCATATCAATTTCATTTACATCGGTAGATGTTTTATATTTACAATTATTCACAATGTCTATAATTTCATTTCCATCCACTGCTGTGAGGAACATTGAACAGGGATTTCTTTCTATAAGATCCTCAGATTGGGAATCGGGAATTTTTTCTGCCAAGCTTGGTCCAATATTTACAAAAAAATTATTAAAACTGTTGACTACCTCATCCTTATTTTCCTTCTTGACATTATTATCAATGAAATACTGAGGGTAACTCTGTTTTTTATTACCATTTTTGATAATGCTATTTAATATATCCCATATTCCTTTAATATTGTTTTTGTTATTATATAATATGTTACTATAATATTCCTTCCTACATACCTGTATAATATTAGTTAATCTATTTTTGTATTTCTTATATCTATTTTCTGCCTCTTTAGTCTTTAGTTTTATGAATTCTCTATACAGTGTATTTTTCTTATTACATGCATTTCGTAACCCTTTCGTCATCCATGGTCGAGCTTGGATTTTTTGTTTTCTGTAGTCTTGTTTAATTGGACAATTTTTATCATATAATGATGTAAATATTTGTAAAAAAGTTTCATATGCACTATCAACATCACTTTCACTGTATACCTAAATCAACCTATGAGCTTTTGGTCACTGGTTCAATGACCTGACCAGATGGGGATGATAAATGTGCATAATGTTTTAAATATGCTATATTATATGACACTAAAATAGATCCTTGTTATTTGATTGGTGGATTCTACTTGTATGTCACATAACAGTCACTATTCAATCAATCAATCAATCAATTTTATTTATATAGCACCAAATCACAACAAACAGTTGCCCCAAGATGCTTTATATTGTAAGGCAAGGCCATACAATAATTACGTAAAAACCCCAACGGTCAAAACGACCCCCTGTGAGCAAGCACTTGGCGACAGTGGGAAGGAAAAACTCCCTTTTAACAGGAAGAAACCTCCAGCAGAACCAGGCTCAGGGAGGGGCAGTCTTCTGCTGGGACTGGTTGGGGCTGAGGGGAGAGAATCAGGAAAAAGACATGCTGTGGAGGGGAGCAGAGATCAATCAGTAATGATTAAATGCAGAGTGGTGCATACAGAGCAAAAAGAGAGAGAAACACTCAGTGCATCATGGGAACCCCCCAACAGTCTAAGTCTATAGCAGCATAACTAAGGGATGGTTCAGGGTCACCTGATCCAGCCCTAACTATAAGCTTTAGCAAAAAGGAAAGTTTTAAGCCTAATCTTAAAAGTAGAGAGGGTGTCTGTCTCCCTGATCTGAATTGGGAGCTGGTTCCACAGGAGAGGAGCCTGAAAGCTGAAGGCTCTGCCTCCCATTCTACTCTTACAAACCCTAGGAACTACAAGTAAGCCTGCAGTCTGAGAGCGAAGCGCTCTATTGGGGTGATATGGTACTATGAGGTCCCTAAGATAAGATGGGACCTGATTATTCAAAACCTTATAAGTAAGAAGAAGAATTTTAAATTCTATTCTAGAATTAACAGGAAGCCAATAAAGAGAGACCAATATGGGTGAGATATGCTCTCTCATTCTAGTCCCCGTTAGTACTCTAGCTGCAGCATTTTGAATTAACTGAAGGCTTTTCAGGGAACTTTTAGGACAACCTGTTAATAGTGAATTACAATAGTCCAGCCTAGAGGAAATAAAGGCACGAATTAGTTTTTCAGCATTACTCTGAGGCAAGACCTTTCTAATTTTAGAGATATTGCATAAATGCAAAAAAGCAGTCCTACATATTTGTTTAATATGCGCATTGAATGACATATCCTGATCAAAAATGACTCCAATATTTCTCACAGTATTACTAGAGGTCAGGGTAATGCCATCCAGAGTAAGGATCTGGTTAGACACCATGTTTCTAAGATTTGTGGGGCCAAGTACAATAACTTCAGTTTTATCTGAGTTTAAAAGCAGGAAATTAGAGGTCATCCATGTCTTTATGTCTGTAAGACAATCCTGCAGTTTAGCTAATTGGTGTGTGTCCTCTGGCTTCATGGATAGATAAAGCTGGGTATCATCTGCGTAACAATGAAAATTTAAGCAATGCCGTCTAATAATACTGCCTAAGGGAAGCATGTATAAAGTGAATAAAATTGGTCCTAGCACAGAACCTTGTGGAACTTCATAATTAACCTTAGTCTGTGAAGAAGATTCCCCATTTACATGAACAAATTGTAATCTATTAGATAAATATGATTCAAGCCTCCACAGCGCAGTGCCTTTAATACCTATGGCATGCTCTAATCTCTGTAATAAAACTTTATGGTCAACAGTATCAAAAGCAGCACTGAGGTCTAACAGAACAAGTACAGAGATGAGTCCACTGTCTGAGGCCATAAGAAGATCATTTGTAACCTTCACTAATGCTGTTTCTGTACTATGATGAATTCTAAAACCTGACTGAAACTCTTCAAATAGACCATTCCTCTGCAGATGATCAGTTAGCTGTTTTACAACTACCCTTTCAAGAATTTTTGAGAGAAAAGGAAGGTTGGAGATTGGCCTATAATTAGCTAAGATAGCTGGGTCAAGTGATGGCTTTTTAAGTAATGGTTTAATTACTGCCACCTTAAAAGCCTGTGGTACATAGCCAACTAATAAAGATAGACTGATCATATTTAAGATCGAAGCATTAAATAATGGTAGGGCTTCCTTGAGCAGCCTGGTAGGAATGGGGTCTAATAAACATGTTGATGGTTTGGATGAAGTAACTAATGAAAATAACTCAGACAGAACAATTGGAGAGAAAGAGTCTAACCAAATACCGGCATCACTGAAAGCGGCCAAGGATAACGATACGTCTTTGGGATGGTTATGAGTAATTTTTTCTCTAATAGTTAAAATTTTATTAGCAAAGAAAGTCATGAAGTCATTACTAGTTAAAGTTAAAGGAATACTTGGCTCAATAGAGCTCTGACTCTTTGTCAGCCTGGCTACAGTGCTGAAAAGAAACCTGGGTTGTTCTTATTTTCTTCAATTAGTGATGAGTAGTAAGATGTCCTACCTTTACGGAGGGCTTTTTTATAGCGCAGCAGACTCTTTTTCCAGGCTAAGTGAAGATCTTCTAAATTAGTGAGACGCCATTTCCTCTCCAACTTACGGGTTATCTGCTTTAAGCTGCGAGTTTGTGAGTTATACCATGGAGTCAGGCACTTCTGATTTAAAGCTCTCTTTTTCAGAGGAGCTACAGCATCCAAAGTTGTCTTCAATGAGGATGTAAAACTATTGACGAGATACTCTATCTCACTTACAGAGTTTAGGTAGCTACTCTGCACTGTGTTGGTATATGGCATTAATCAATCAATCAATCAATTTTATTTATATAGCACCAAATCACAACAAACAGTTGCCCCAAGATGCTTTATATTGTAAGGCAAGGCCATACAATAATTACGTAAAAACCCCAACGGTCAAAACGACCCCCTGTGAGCAAGCACTTGGCGACAGTGGGAAGGAAAAACTCCCTTTTAACAGGAAGAAACCTCCAGCAGAACCAGGCTCAGGGAGGGGCAGTCTTCTGCTGGGACTGGTTGGGGCTGAGGGGAGAGAATCAGGAAAAAGACATGCTGTGGAGGGGAGCAGAGATCAATCAGTAATGATTAAATGCAGAGTGGTGCATACAGAGCAAAAAGAGAGAGAAACACTCAGTGCATCATGGGAACCCCCCAACAGTCTAAGTCTATAGCAGCATAACTAAGGGATGGTTCAGGGTCACCTGATCCAGCCCTAACTATAAGCTTTAGCAAAAAGGAAAGTTTTAAGCCTAATCTTAAAAGTAGAGAGGGTGTCTGTCTCCCTGATCTGAATTGGGAGCTGGTTCCACAGGAGAGGAGCCTGAAAGCTGAAGGCTCTGCCTCCCATTCTACTCTTACAAACCCTAGGAACTACAAGTAAGCCTGCAGTCTGAGAGCGAAGCGCTCTATTGGGGTGATATGGTACTATGAGGTCCCTAAGATAAGATGGGACCTGATTATTCAAAACCTTATAAGTAAGAAGAAGAATTTTAAATTCTATTCTAGAATTAACAGGAAGCCAATAAAGAGAGACCAATATGGGTGAGATATGCTCTCTCATTCTAGTCCCCGTTAGTACTCTAGCTGCAGCATTTTGAATTAACTGAAGGCTTTTCAGGGAACTTTTAGGACAACCTGTTAATAGTGAATTACAATAGTCCAGCCTAGAGGAAATAAAGGCACGAATTAGTTTTTCAGCATTACTCTGAGACAAGACCTTTCTAATTTTAGAGATATTGCATAAATGCAAAAAAGCAGTCCTACATATTTGTTTAATATGCGCATTGAATGACATATCCTGATCAAAAATGACTCCAATATTTCTCACAGTATTACTAGAGGTCAGGGTAATGCCATCCAGAGTAAGGATCTGGTTAGACACCATGTTTCTAAGATTTGTGGGGCCAAGTACAATAACTTCAGTTTTATCTGAGTTTAAAAGCAGGAAATTAGAGGTCATCCATGTCTTTATGTCTGTAAGACAATCCTGCAGTTTAGCTAATTGGTGTGTGTCCTCTGGCTTCATGGATAGATAAAGCTGGGTATCATCTGCGTAACAATGAAAATTTAAGCAATGCCGTCTAATAATACTGCCTAAGGGAAGCATGTATAAAGTGAATAAAATTGGTCCTAGCACAGAACCTTGTGGAACTTCATAATTAACCTTAGTCTGTGAAGAAGATTCCCCATTTACATGAACAAATTGTAATCTATTAGATAAATATGATTCAAGCCTCCACAGCGCAGTGCCTTTAATACCTATGGCATGCTCTAATCTCTGTAATAAAACTTTATGGTCAACAGTATCAAAAGCAGCACTGAGGTCTAACAGAACAAGTACAGAGATGAGTCCACTGTCTGAGGCCATAAGAAGATCATTTGTAACCTTCACTAATGCTGTTTCTGTACTATGATGAATTCTAAAACCTGACTGAAACTCTTCAAATAGACCATTCCTCTGCAGATGATCAGTTAGCTGTTTTACAACTACCCTTTCAAGAATTTTTGAGAGAAAAGGAAGGTTGGAGATTGGCCTATAATTAGCTAAGATAGCTGGGTCAAGTGATGGCTTTTTAAGTAATGGTTTAATTACTGCCACCTTAAAAGCCTGTGGTACATAGCCAACTAATAAAGATAGACTGATCATATTTAAGATCGAAGCATTAAATAATGGTAGGGCTTCCTTGAGCAGCCTGGTAGGAATGGGGTCTAATAAACATGTTGATGGTTTGGATGAAGTAACTAATGAAAATAACTCAGACAGAACAATTGGAGAGAAAGAGTCTAACCAAATACCGGCATCACTGAAAGCGGCCAAGGATAACGATACGTCTTTGGGATGGTTATGAGTAATTTTTTCTCTAATAGTTAAAATTTTATTAGCAAAGAAAGTCATGAAGTCATTACTAGTTAAAGTTAAAGGAATACTTGGCTCAATAGAGCTCTGACTCTTTGTCAGCCTGGCTACAGTGCTGAAAAGAAACCTGGGTTGTTCTTATTTTCTTCAATTAGTGATGAGTAGTAAGATGTCCTACCTTTACGGAGGGCTTTTTTATAGCGCAGCAGACTCTTTTTCCAGGCTAAGTGAAGATCTTCTAAATTAGTGAGACGCCATTTCCTCTCCAACTTACGGGTTATCTGCTTTAAGCTGCGAGTTTGTGAGTTATACCATGGAGTCAGGCACTTCTGATTTAAAGCTCTCTTTTTCAGAGGAGCTACAGCATCCAAAGTTGTCTTCAATGAGGATGTAAAACTATTGACGAGATACTCTATCTCACTTACAGAGTTTAGGTAGCTACTCTGCACTGTGTTGGTATATGGCATTAATCAATCAATCAATCAATTTTTTTTATATAGCGCCAAATCACAACAAACAGTTGCCCCAAGGCGCTTTATATTGTAAGGCAAGGCCATACAATAATTATGTAAAACCCCAACGGTCAAAATGACCCCCTGTGAGCAAGCACTTGGCTACAGTGGGAAGGAAAAACTCCCTTTTAACAGGAAGAAACCTCCAGCAGAACCAGGCTCAGGGAGGGGCAGTCTTCTGCTGGGACTGGTTGGGGCTGAGGGAGAGAACCGGGAAAAAGACATGCTGTGGAGGGGAGTAGAGATCGATCACTAATGATTAAATGCAGAGTGGTGCATACAGAGCAAAAAGAGAAACACTCAGTGCATCATGGGAACCCCCCAGCAGTCTACGTCTATAGCAGCATAACTAAGGGATGGTTCAGGGTCACCTGATCCAGCCCTAACTATAAGCTTTAGCAAAAAGGAAAGTTTTAAGCCTAATCTTAAAAGTAGAGAGGGTGTCTGTCTCCCTGATCTGAATTGGGAGCTGGTTCCACAGGAGAGGAGCCTGTAAGCTGAAGGCTCTGCCTCCCATTCTACTCTTACAAACCCTAGGAACTACAAGTAAGCCTGCAGTCTGAGAGCGAAGCGCTCTATTGGGGTGATATGGTACTACGAGGTCCCTAAGATAAGATGGGACCTGATTATTCAAAACCTTATAAGTAAGAAGAAGAAGAGAGCATTAGAGAACATAAAGAAGGAATCATATCCTTAAACCTAGTTACAGTGCTTTCTGAAAGACTTCTAGTGTAATGAAACTTATTCCCCACTGCTGGGTAGTCCATCAGAGTAAATGTAAATGTTATTAAGAAATGATCAGACAGAAGGGAGTTTTCAGGGAATACTGTTAAGTCTTCAATTTCCATACCATAAGTCAGAACAAGATCTAAGATATGAATAAAGTGGTGGGTGGACTCATTTACATTTTGAGCAAAGCCAATTGAGTCTAATCATAGATTAAATGCAGTGTTGAGGCTGTCATTCTCAGCATCTGTGTGGATGTTAAAATCGCCCACTATAATTATCTTATCTGAGCTAAGCACTAAGTCAGACAAAAGGTCTGAAAATTCACAGAGAAACTCACAGTAACGACCAGGTGGATGATAGATAACAACATAAAACAGAATAAAACTGGTTTTTGGGACTTCCAATTTGGACGGACAAGACTAAGAGTCAAGCTTTCAAATGAATTAAAGCTCTGTCTGGGTTTTTGATTAATTAATAAGCTGGAATGGAAGATTGCTGCTAATCCTCCGCCTCGGCCCGTGCTACGAGCATTCTGACAGTTAGTGTGACTCGGGGGTGTTGACTCATTTAAACTAACATATTCATCCTGCTGTAACCAGGTTTCTGTAAGGCAGAATAAATCAATATGTTGATCAATTATTATATCATTTACTAACAGGGACTTAGAAGAGAGAGACCTAATGTTTAATAGACCACATTTAACTGTTTTAGTCTGTGGTGCAGTTGAAGGTGCTATATTATTTTTTCTTTTTCAATTTTTATGCTTAAATAGATTTTTGCTGGTTATTGGTGGTCTGGGAGCAGGCACCGTCTCTACGGGGATGGGGTAATGAGGGGATGGCAGGGGGAGAGAAGCTGCAGAGAGGTGTGTAAGACTACAACTCTGCTTCCTGGTCCCAACCCTGGATAGTCACGGTTTGGAGAATTTAAGAAAATTGGCCAGATTTCTAGAAATGAGAGCTGCTCCATCCAAAGTGGGATGGATGCCGTCTCTCCTAACAAGACCAGGTTTTCCCCAGAAGCTTTGCCAATTATCTATGAAGCCCACCTCATTTTTTGGACACCACTCAGACAGCCAGCAATTCAAGGAGAACATGCGACTAAACATGTCACTCCCGGTCCGATTGGGGAGGGGCCCAGAGAAAACTACAGAGTCCGACATTGTTTTTGCTATTTGTCTAGCTTGCATTTTTGGAGTATCTGCTGTGCATTTTTTTTTTTTTTTTTTTTTGCACAGCTGCTATAGCTATCATAGCAGTTTCTGACAGTTTCTGGTTTCTGACTGCAAACCGATTGTTGCAGTGGCTGGTCTCAGATGATCTTGGAGGTGAACATGCTGCATGTGGAGGTCCTGGGCTGGTGTGGTTACACGTGGTCTGCGGTTGTTAGGCCGGTTGGATGTACTGCCAAATTCTCTGAAATGCCTTTGGAGACAGCTTTTGGTAGAGAAATGAACATTCAATACACGAGCAACAGCTCTGGTTGACATTCCTGCAGTCAAGCCAACTGCATGCTCCTTCAAAACTTGCCACATCTGTGGCATTGTGCTGTGTGATAAAACTGAACATTTCAGAGTGGCCTTTTATTGTGACCAGACTAAGGCACACCTGTGCAATAATCATGCCATCTAATCAGCATCTTGATATGTCACACCTGTGAGGTGGGATGGATTATCTCGACAAAGGAGAAGTTCTCACAAAAAACAGTTTTAGACAGATTTGTCAACAATATTTGAGAGAAATAGGTCTTTTGTGTTTATTGGAATTGTTTTAGAACTTTGTGTTCAGCTCATGAAAAATGGGAGCAAAAACAAAAGCGTTGAATTTATATTTTTGCTCAGTGTAGGTGTGTGTGTGTGTGTGTGTGTGTGTGTGTGTGTGTGTGTGTGTGTGTGTGTGTGTGTGTGTGTGTGTGTGTGTGTGTGTGTGTGTGTGTGTGTGTGTGTGTGTGTGTGTGTGTGTAGCCTAGATCCAAGACCATCACAAATCCAGACAGTTAGTTGTATGAGCATCTCTTTATGTGTCCACAGAGAGCTCTTGTCTTGTGGAGATGCTCCACCTGTGACTAATTAGAATATCAATTATTATGACTCAGTGATCCATGGATAAACTGCAGTTCTTAGTTATTCTGCTTTAAAATTAATAGCATTTGTAACAGCCTCTCTGTGTGTGCACCGCTATGCACGCCAAGTTTCTCTGATACACATATGTGCTCGCAGTTACTCATGATGCCAGAAGCTGGATTTCCATTACAGAATTGTAGAAAAGTTAAGTGACATTTTTGAAAAAGCAAAATCACAGTGGTTCCATTGAGTGATAAAATGCAACTGCTGGGTTTTGTGCTCTTGCAACAGCTGTCATCCCCATAAAGCTCTCATGTGAATTATAATTCCTATAGTCATGGTGACAGAAGGGCAAGTCCTGCTAAATACTGATATTTTATTCAATTCCAGTCCTGCTGTAACATTAACAGCATTTCTGAACATTGGCTTTTTATTATATATATATATATATATATATATATATATATATATATATATATATATATATATATAACAAAAATATTTCACAAAAACCACCAGGGTTAATATTATAAGCCCTCCTGACACCTTATATTTACTTCTCCAGCCAAGGCCAGTACCCATTTTTACAACTGGACTGAGAAATTGCAGATTAAGTGTCTTGTCCAAAAACAGACTACTAACAGCATAATCAGGATTCGAACCCAGGTCTACATATTGGCAAGCCAGCTCAAAATCCACAATTACAAGTAGCCAACAATTATCTCAGCTGGTTGGTCTGTCTTCCAAACTGAATCTATCAGTGCAAACCTCTCCAAAGCTTTGGTGGATTTGATCTTGTACTATGCTCCAACCCATTCCAGGTGTCATGAAAATCCATCAGTATGTTGGTGTCAAACAAACCAACCAAACAGCACACAGATGGACACATAATCTTCCTGGGGAGGACAAGGATGTGATATTTTAAAAGGATAAGTATATCAGAGTGCTGCTTTCCTGAATTCTTGTGCCGTGCTGGAACATTCAGCCACGTATAGCACGCCCGCCCTCATGTCCTGGGCTCCTGGGCTTTGATGACTCTCAATATTCAGCCAGCCACATGGAAACACAGAGGTCCCCGTGTGCCCGAGCTGCTGTCACAACAAATAAATCTTCCCTGGTGAGACTTCGGCGCCAGGGTGTACTAATTGCTTTATTGATTTGGAGTTTTACTCTACGACACCACCTGATAAACACATCGAGGAGAGCAACACGAATAGGCCTACAGAGCTTTAGCAGTCACCCTTATTATTCCTTACAACAGGGAAATGAAGCTTTTCATTTCATTGGCTCTGTGTGGGGTCCTGTTAAACACACATTACCTGCTATGAACTTGCACAAAACAGGTGAAGATGTTCTTGGAGCATCTGCTGACACATTTTCCAGGTGATGTGAGAAAGGGGGGGTAGCGAGGAAGCCATAACTGATACCAGGGGGACGCTTGTCTTGCACGCCTCGTTCTGCTCTTCCCTTGTGTTGTAATAAAAGAGCCGAGATCCAGCGCTGTGATTTAATTACACAGGGCTCTGGCATAATTTTTCTGCGTCTCTTTAGTTATGCATCACTGACTGTGTTAAAGGTGGAACAACAACAGCAGAGCGGTCCGCCAAGCCCAGCCAATAACTTAATTATAATATCTAATAAACTTGATTTTTAATGAGAAACCCAGCAGGTGGTTTAGGACACAGTCTTAAACATCTCAGCTTCAGCACTGGCTGCTTACACATGATGGCCGCTGTCACTGAAGAGAGCAGATCTTTGTGCAAAATCTCTAGTTTTCAAACAACTCCATGCATCACTCAGTTTGCTTAATGCTTAAATCTGTCATGATTTTGGCCGGCTCTGGGTGTGGATTTAGTTTTTTCCTCTTTCTTTTTCCCTTCACGCACCCCAGCTGTGATTTATTAGTTGTTTATTTTCATCATGGTTAATTCTCTGTTATGTTTTACGTTGTCACTTTTCTTTGTTATACTTCAGCCATTGTTCAGCTCCATTCTAGTTTGTTCTGCTGCTTTATGTTTGCATTTTTATCACTTGTTTATTTTGGTTTTCTCTTTGGTGGTATCTGTTGTGCTTCATGTCAGGTTTTTGTTTTCTGGCATCATGTGGGTTCTGTTTTACTCATAGTTTGTTTAACCTATTTGTTTTCTTTATCAGTGCCAGTTCAGTTTTGCTTCAGTATTTCTGTGTTAGAGTGTTAGAGGACAAGTTGGGACATGTCTATCTCGGCTTTCAGTGCTTACCAGTCGAGTAAGTATAAAAGAACTTGTGGAGAGCTGGACATGTCCCAACTTGTCCTCTAACACTCCGAAACGGAGGTGTTCCTTTGTCTCGCTTCATCAGCGAATCGGTCGTGACGCGCGAAGCCTCCGCGCGGCTTTCCATGACAAAATCTCTTGTTAAAAGTGAAATCTGCCGGAAAATGGCTGATGTCCAGGTCTTGTGATAACCAGAGAAAGAGCACACGACGGTCTCGTATCCACAGAGCCATCAGCTTAGAAATGATCCAGTGGTTTGTGCCGCATCGTCGCAGCTCACAACGCGGTGCACCGACCGTCCTTTAAAGGGGTCCTTAAACCTGTAGTTAAAGTCCTTATTCTCTGTGAAGCCCGTAAAATTTTCACTGAAAGCCAGATAAATTTTTCGAATGGTTTCCAGGTGCCAGTCTCTAACAGCTTCTGAAAAAATTCTGATGGAAAAAAAGTCCTTTTCATTCCGCCATTTCCAGACAATGAAAATCCGACGAGGGGGCGGGACCACTCCTTCCATAAGGCGTGCTCACAGGCGAATGACGTCACCGACAGGCATGGAAAAACTCACGCATGCGCACGAGGGTTCAAGCATGTCTGACGTAAAAACATATGAATGAAATCCATATAGTTTTTGAAAAAAATAAAAAGGTACGATACTTTATGGACAGACCTCGTATTTTGAGATATACACCGTCACTTAATCATCAGGAGCTCAGTCCCATCGCAGATTTTGCAAGTGAAGTCGAAAGAAACTGCAACCCATTTCTTGGTATTTGCTTGGCGAAACTACTTGTGTTGTAGTAGCAGAAATTGGGATTTTCCCAGCATGCACTGGTCAGCATGTTTGCTGATAAAACCATTTAATGCCATTTTTCGCATGTTATGTAGTTTACATTCATTGCTGTTACTGTCTTTTATGCAGTCTTCTGAGTTACTGTTGAAACCTGAAGTATTTGTTTTGCCACACCAGGAGTGTGAAATTGAGGTCATGTCTTAGTCTGAGTTATTGTTCTACTCATCTGATGCAATAATTTCAACAGTTTTGTTTTTTGAGTTTAATGTTGTTTTGTTAGTTTGTTCAATCAATCATTAATCAGCAATCATTTGGGGTTCCACAGGGATCTGTTTTAGGCCCCTTGCTTTTCTCCCTGTACGTGGCACCCCTTGGGCATATACTGCAGAGTTTTGGGATTGCCTTTCATTGTTATGCTGATGATACTCAGTTGTACATGCCGATAACTGCGGGAAATCTCACTCCCATAAAATCCCTGGAGGACTGTCTTCTATCAGTGAGAAGTTGGATGTCTAGTAACTTCCTATTTTTAAACTCTGATAATTCTGAAATGATGGTTCTTGGTCCAGCAAGACATTGGCATCAGTTTGACCAGCTGACGCTCAGCCTGGGTTCCTGTGTCATACATCATACGGACAAAATGAGGAACCTTGGGGTAATTTTTGATCCCACGTTGTCTTTTGACCTCCACATCAGGGATGTTACTAGGACTGCTTTTTTCCATCTGAGAAATATAGCGAGGATGCGCCCCATCCTGTTCATGGCTGATGCTGAGACCCTGATTCATGCTTTTGTTTCTTCTAGACTAGATTATTGTAATGTTCTTTTTTCAGGGTTACCACAGTCCAGCATTAGGGATCTTCAGCTGGTTCAGAACGCTGCCGCCAGACTTCTGACATGTAGCAGAAGGTCTGAACATATCACACCCATTTTGGCATCTTTGCACTGGCTCCCTGTCTCTGTGAGAGCAGATTTTAAGGTTTTGTTATTGACTTATAAGGTTGTTCATGGACTGGTGCCATCTTATCTGGCTGATCTGGTGGAACTCTACGTCCCGGCCCGGGCTTTGCGGTCGTAGGATGTGGGACTTCTCTGTGTTCCCAGGGTGAAGAAGAAGTCAGCAGGTCAAAGAGCCTTTTCGTATCGTGCACCCACCCTGTGGAACAGTCTTCCTGTGACCATGAGGCAGTCTGAGTCTGTGGACATTTTTAAGTCAAGACTCAAAACCTATTTTTATTCTCTTTCTTATGGATAGTTTTTATTTTTACTTGTTTTATTCTTTTACTTCTGTTTTTATTTATGTATTTGAATTTTTTATTCATTTTTAATCATTTATTCAATTTTATGTTGACTTGTTTATGTAAGGCGCCTTGAGACGGCTTTTGCTGTGATTTGGCGCATTATAAGCTAATTAAATTAAATTCAATTAATAATGTTGGTTAGGTCGACATAAACTAGGCAGCTAACAAGGTGCACACACGATGGCAGATGATGCCAGTATTGTCAACCTGACTTTGTCAAAGCCATTTGATAGTTTCCTTACGAGCAGAAACTTAGAATTAAACAGCAGGGCAGATCAACACCTACGACTGATTTGGTGCAAATAGTAGGGAACAGTAACAGATCTCAGCTCTCCTGGCTGGCTTAAGTGCTGTGACAAAGAAAATGTGCTGTTGACCTCTTGATGAAACCATCTAAGGGGTGTCTTGTCTGGTCAAAATTGGGTTTTGGGGATCTGTCTAACTTTGACAGCATGAAAAGAGCAATGAACATGTGAGTCCATGTGCCACTGAGAGGACATTGGTCAAGTCCCTGGAAAAAACCCTACTTGGTACGATAGGGTCAAAGGCCATTCTCTTGAAAAGGAATGGAGGTCAGAATTTACTTATAAATAAATTTACAAATTTTATAATGTAAGCAAACAATGAGCTTCCCCTCTTAGAAAGACTGGCAGCTGATTTGGACAGTGACAAAACATTTGTAATTTTGTCTCTGTACAGCACCACAATGGAGGTGAAATGAAACAATCAAGATCTGCTTGTAATGTAAATATTCAGCTTTAAGTCAAGGGATTTAACAAAAATATTGCATTCACCATTAAAGAATTACAGCCATTTGTACACATTTTCCCTTCATTTTCAGAGCCCATAAACAACTGGATGAACTAATATATATGGATTCATTTTAATGCAGATCACTTTTTACAGCCAGTTTTCGTTAGATGGGTTAGGATGGATGGATACATGAACATTTTCAAGTCACTGAATATGTGTTGACTTCACTGACATCAGAACCAATACAAACAGTATGGTACTGCATGCTCAATCTGTCTGGAGGTGGCAGTTCTCAAAATTTGACTGACTTGGCAAAAAAGAGATAAGCGAGGGAACCAATCAAGTTATAGGCTTCTGTGTGTGTGATTGGACAAATTATGGACATGCACTGTCAACTGTGGGACCTTAGATGCAGACAGGTGTGTGCCTTTCCAAAACATGTCCAATCAACTGAATTCACCCCAGGTGGACTCCAATTAAGCTGTAGAAACATCCTGAGGATGATCAGTGGAAACAGGATGCAAAGGCTGTGAATACTTACGTACATGTGATTTCTTCATTTTTCTTATCCTAATAAATTTGCAAAAATCTAAAAAAAAAAAAAAAACAAAAAAAAAAACTTTTTTCACATTGTCATTATGGGGTATTGTGTGTAGAATTTTGAGGAAAAAAATAATTTCATCCATTTTGGAATAAGGCTGTAACATAAAATGTGGAAAAATTGAAGCGCTGTGAATACTTTCCAGATGCACTGTGTGTGTGTGTGTGTGTGTGTGTGTGTGTGTGTGTGTGTGTGTGTGTGTGTGTGTGTGTGTGTGTGTGTGTGTGTGTGTGTGTGTGTGTGTGTGTGTGTGTGTGTGTGTGTGTGTTTGTGCACATTATAACATATTGTGTCTTCATACAGACTGAACCGTCTGCACAGTCATTTAAGTTGTGACTCACTGTACTGTATGTCAGGTGATGATGGCCAGATGCTTGTGTCCAGAATGCTGAGATCATGAAGCATTTAATCTTCAAATGAGAGGTGCTTCTCAGTGTTTTTGATCAGACTTTGTAGGAACTGCTTTGCATTGATTGCTGTGAGCTTTGGATTTGCGTCCAGGGAAACTGGTGTGTTTTTAATGCCTCTTCTGATTTCTCTCTTTGAGTGGCGCCGGCACTTGGATGGTGCACTTCAGAAGCTGTTCTGCTCTCAAAAGTGTGATTGTATGAGCCTGGAGTTACTCAGACAGCTTCAGAGTCCAAGGTCACACAGAGATTCCTTGCTTTGCATACGATGTGCCAGGCCTCTGTAAGTTTGCTTCTCTTTTCCATTTCTTGTTTGGTCTCGCAGCATTTTCTAAGTGTCGACTGAGTACTTATTACGACCTCCACGTAGCCTTTACAGCACAGAAGCTGCTGACCACCCATCACATATTTAAAACTGCCAATTTTCTGCACTTGTGAGCCCACTTCTTGTGCTGCTTCCGGAACTTCTCATGAATTTTTATTGGACTGTCTGTAGTGATTGTGGATCTTCTCCATGAATGTTTTGAAACGCTTGACTGCCTGAACCTCATCCACAGCATCAGATACAGCCAAGTCCAAATGGTGATTCATGCAGTACCGTCTGAAGAGGTTAGGGTACCTCACAGTCAGTCTAGTTACCACAGCAGAAGTTCTTGCCTAACATGACACTGGCTCCATCAGAAAAGAGACCCAGTTCCTTTGAAGCCACTCTTCACTGAAGCCTGCAATGTCCAAACAGTTCAGTAGAGCTTCATCTACAGCCTCTACCCTTTGACATTCCAACTCGACCAGCTCCGAAAACACAGATTCAGTAGGTGCTCCGCTTTCACATTGACAATCATGGCAGATTTGTGGCTGATAGATGACGCCTCATCAATGAGAAGAGACAACATGCTTGAAGAAAACACAATGCTGTTAATTTTGTTCTGCATCTCTTTTGCTATCTATTCTATGATATTTGTGGAACTGTACATTGACTGTAGGTTAGTGCCCATGTTGACACCATTTTCAAGAAGAACAATAAGAGCATCATGGTCAGTGAAAGGTTGGTTCATCTTAGCAAGATAGTAAGATGTTCTGAATACAGTATCTGGAGCTCTCACCACATTTCCAGGTAAATCCTGTTCACCCTTTTCCGTGAGCTCCTGAGCTATTTCATGTGCCCTGGAAATTTTAAGTCATCTAATGTTGTTAATCAAGGGAGGATCGGAACTTAAAGGAAACCCACTTACCAGATATGGACACTGTCTTTTTCTGGAAGGATGCCAGTTGATTTCGGTGACAGGACAAAATCCCAATGGACATAATCCCAGTGGACAGACTTCCAACAACTTATGACAAAAGTGGACAAAATCTTAGTCTCATGAATAAATATAAATATAAAATATAATAGGGTGAGGGTTAGTGTACTACATTAATGTAGGATTAGGGTTCAAGTGAGATGGGACTTTGGAATTAGACTGGAATTTTGTCCATTTTTACCTCCACCAAGGAGGTTATGTTTTCGGTCGCGTTTGTTTGTCTGTCTGTTTGTCAGCAGGATAACTCAAAACGTTTTGAACGGATTTTGATTAAATTTTGTGGAGTGGTTGGAAATGACAAGAGGAACAAGTGATTAAATTTTAGTGGTGATCCGGATCACAATCCGGATCCAGGAATTTTTTAAAGAATTCTTCACCATTGCAGGATAGGGGGAATTTTGACATTCTAGTTTCTAACTCCACAAAAACAAGACAGAAAGGCTTGAAAAAATTAGGGTGTAACATAGTCAAATGTTCTATCAAACAACAAAGTTTGGTGATGATCGGATCTGGATTCCGGATCTGGTGATCCAGAATATGCAAAAATATAGGGAAAATAGAAAATGTGTCAGTGTGAGGTGACAAATGAAGCTAGAGATGCACAACTAACACCAAATTGTAGCTGAATCTGTAATGATTCAGTAAGGTGTCATCAGATTTGATGTAGCTTCAAATGTTATGGAGCTAGATCCAGAAGAAAACCGCCATTACCGAAAAATCGTTTTTATACAATAACTTTTGAACTAATAAAGACATAAAAGTGATTCCAAGTTCTAGTGGAATGTTTTCATGGTCAAGGATGTCAAATTTGGAAACCATTCAGAAGATTCAGATGGCTTTCGGTGGCTGTTCAGTCGAGTGAATATCTGAGAAATTGTGTAACATCTGGGCATGTCACAACTTGTCCTGTGAGACTTCCAACACGGACATGCTTTTTGTTGTGCGCCATTGCGGCTCTGTCCCGACGTGGTCCATTGATACATTTGTTTATAGTGGACGTTCAGTGTAGACGACAGCGTCCTCTCAATTTCAATTTCAATTTATTTTCATTTATATAGCACCAAATCACAAGAGAGTTGCCTCAAGGCATTTCACATAAGTAAGGTCTAACCTTACTAACCCCCAGAGCAGCAGTGGTAAGAAAAAACTCCTTCTGAGGAAGAAACCTCAAGCAGACCAGACTCAAAGGGGTGACCCTCTGCTTGGGCCATGATACAAACATAAATTACAAAACAATTCACAAAACGAATATACAGGAAATGCTGTTGGTGCACAGAACAGGAGGGTCACCAGCACAAATACAACTCCCATCTCTGGATGGAGCTGCACCTTAAACAGTGAGAAAAAACAGAATCAGGCATCAGAAAGACAAGAAATACTGTATAATTTGTCAGCATTAAACAACAAGAAAAACAGAAGAAATACTAAGGTGATCGCCGGCCACTAGCCCTAAACTTCACTAAAAGACCCAGAATTTAGGTAAACGAGGCTCCGGCACGCTCCATTTACTAATAAAATGAGTTAAAAGAGTAAAACGCTTTAAACAAAACTGTACCACTATGCTAGCCATATGAAAGGAAAAATAAGTGCGTCTTAAGTCTGGACTTGAAAGTCTCCACAGAATCTGACTGTTTTATTGACACAGGGAGATCATTCCACAGAACAGGGGCATGATAAGAGAAAGCTCTATGATCTGCAGACTTCTTATTCGCCCTAGGGACACAAAGTAGTACTGCACCCTGAAAACGCAAAGCCCGAGCCAGTACGTAAGGTTTAATTAGGTCAGCTAGGTAGGGAGGTGTCAGTCCATGAACAATGTTATAGACTAGTAGCAGAACCTTCAAATCTGATCTCACTGGGACAGGAAGCCAGTGAAGAGATGCCAAAATGGGTGTAATGTGGTCAAACTTTCTGCTTCGTGTCAAAAGTCTGGCTGCAGCATTTTGAACCAATTGTAGAGCCCTAATGCTGGACTGTGGTAAACCAGAAAATAGAACATTGCAGTAGTCCAATCTAGAAGAGATAAACGCATGGATCAGGGCTGATGTGTCTTCTCATGGCTGAAGAGTCCAAACAGGGAACTGTGCACTCACAGGCAGACCTATCAGATCCAGGGTGATGTACAACTCTGCGTCTGCTGCAGTTGGTGTTGTCTCTGTCTCCCCACCTCTCTTTGATGGTCCGCTTCAAGCTTAAAATGCTTGACACCCTGATTGAAGGTCTTGACCCAGGTTGGTGTGTCCATTGCAACTCCTTGGGGCCCATGGTGCAAGGCAACAAAACCTTCTTGATGTGGGTGTGATAGTGCTTTTTGGACCTCCATGTGTTAGCTGGCTCAGCTTCAACGTGCTGAACAGCACCATCTGTGGAAAGTGATTTCCTGTTGTTTGAATGAAGTGTGCATGGCACGGTGACTTAGTGGTTAACACTGTTGCCTCACAGGAACAAGGTTATGGGATTGCTTCCCACATGGTCATTTTTGTTTGGACTTGGTATGTTCTCCCCGTGTTTGCTTGGGTTCCCTCCGGGTGCTCTGGCTTCTTCACACATCAAAAAAAATGCAGATTAGGTGGATTGGAAACTGTAAACTGACTGTAGACGTGTGTGACAGTGTGACTGCTTTTGTCTGTTGATATGTGGCCCTGCGATAGAATAGCATCCTGTCCAGGGTGTATCCTGCCTCATGCTCTATGATTGCTGGGATAGGCTCCAGCTCCCCATCCATGATTGGAGTAAGTGAAAATGAATTAAGTGCCCAAGTCACCTCACTTGTGAGGTGATGATGTATGCCTCAATGCTGGTCATACTGGCACACGCCAGGATCTCCATGTGGCACATGGTCCTCTCAGGTTAGTCCCATGATGCACTGAAGACATCTGATATGAAGGGACCCATCTGTAAAGGGTCCACAACTTGGCACCATACAAGAGTGTAGAGAGACACACATGGTACACCTCGGTCCTGATCTTAAAGATGGGTTGTGGTTCAGAAACATTCTCAGTCACCGTCACGCAAAAGTGGCAGAAGCAGTGTTCAAGCAGTAATTGATATCCTTGTCAAATCGGAGATAATGCTGTCATGAGGATTTCCTACGTTGATGATGATGTTGCTTGGAGGACCCTCTCCAGGATGATGGAAGACCTCGGTCTCGGTCCGACTGAAATTAAGACCAGTTCTGGATATGCTGCAAGGACCGAAGGATATAAGATCTAACGGTGCAGTCATTAGTATACTGAAGCTCTTGGAGGATTGCAGTTGAAGGTTTTGTCAACTGTCATACAATTACCAACACAGCAAGCTGCACTGTGTCAGATATTTGTAATAAAATGCTCATAAAGGACAAACAGTGGAGTCCACAGCAGCTAGTGTGATGGAGGCAAGCCCAAGTACTGTGCATACAAAGCTTGACTCTTAGTCTTGTCCATCCAAATTGGAAGTCTCAAAAACCAGTTTTATTTGTTATTATCTATCGTCCACCTGGTCGTTACTGTGAGTTTCTTTGTGATTTTTCAGACATTTTGTCTGACTTAGTGCTTAGCTCAGATCATCAGAAGATCATTATAGTGGGTGATTTTAACATCCACATAGATGCTGAGAATGACAGCCTCAACACTGCATTGAATCTATTATTAGACTCAGTTGGCTTTGCTCAAAATGTAAATGAGCCCACCCACCACTTTAACCACACTTTAGATCTTATTCTGATATATGGCATAGAAATTGAATAGTGGGCGATTTTAACATCCACATAGATGCTGAGAATGACAGCCTCAACACTGCATTTAATCTATGATTAGAGTCCGCTAACCACTTTAACCATACTTTAGATCTTGTTCTGACTTATGGTATGGAAATTGAAGACTTAACAGTATTCCCTGCAAACCCCTTTTTGTCTGATCATTTCTTAATAACATTTACATTTACTTTAATGGACTACCCAGCAGTGGGGAATAAGTTTCATTACAGTAGAAGTCTTTCGGAAAGTGCTGTAACTAGGTCTAAGGATATGATTCCTTCTTTGTTATGTTCTTCAATGCCATATACCAACGCAGTGCAGAGTAGCTACCTAAACTCTGTGAGTGAGATAGATTATCTCGTCAATAGTTTTATATCCTCATTGAGCACAACTTTGGATGCTGTAGCTCCCCTGAAAAAGAGAGCCTTAAATAAGAAGTGCCTGACTCCGTGGTATAACCCACAAACTTGCAGCTTAAAGCAGATAACCCGTAAGCTGGAGAGGAAATGGCATCTCTGTTGTGTGGGCCGCCAGAAGAGGAGGTACTGCTGGCCCACCACCAGAGGGCGCCCTGTCTGAAGTGCGGGCTTCAGGCACAGGAGGGCGCTGCCACCTTCCAAGAGTGGCCGGGTTGAGAGCTGTCACTCATCGGCTATGACAGCTGTCACCAATCATCTGTGCCACACCCTGCATAAAAGCACGACAACACCTCCACCACGTCGCTGAGATATCATTCTTCCAAGGAGGTGATATTCTCTGCTGTATTTAACACTGACAAATACTCTGAGCTCTTTTTGCAGCCGTTTTCCTGTGGTGTTTCCTTATCTGCTGGATTGGCATTTGGTGTGATTAGCGACGGCTTCGCCTCACACCCCAACCAGATAAGTGGTTAAACAGGAGCTGCACGAGTGTGTGATTTGAGGTGGAGGTGAAATTTCCACCATCCTTGTTACGGGGTGCACACACACCCACACCTGACTGTTTGTGCTCTTCGCCAGCGGTACCAGATCAGACACGCGGAGACGGTGGCCACCTGGGGAACTCGGGACCTGGCGGCTCCAGTATCCTCCTGGTTCGGTGGCGGAGGAAATCGTGTGGTTCCGGTTCTTCTCCAGACGGACGTCTCCTATCGTCGAGCCTGCCCACACGACACCTTTATTAATTGACCTTGTATTCATTCTATAATCTGCTGTGTGTAGTTGTGGAATTCACAACAGTAAAGTGTTCAGATTTAACTTCTCCTATTGTCCGTTCATTTGCGCCCCCTGTTGTGGGTCCGTGTCACTACACTTTCACAACAATCTCACTAATTTAGAAGAGCTTCATGTAGCCTGGAAAAAGAGTCTGTTGCTCTATAAAAAAGCCCTCCGTAAAGGTAGCACATCTTACTATTCATCACTAATTGAAGAAAATAAGAACCACAGGTTTCTTTTCAGCACTGTAGCCAGGCTGACAAAGAGTCAGAGCTCTATTGAGCCGAGTATTTCTTTAACTTTAACTAGTAATGACTTCATGACTTTCTTTGCAAATAAAATTTTAACGATTAGAGAAAAAATTACTCATAACCATCCCAAAGACATATCTTTATGTTCGACTGCTTTCAGTAATGCTGGCATTTGGTTAGACTCTTTCTCTCCGATTGTTCTGTCTGAGTTATTTTCATTAGTTACCTCATCCAAACCATCAACATGTTTATTAGACCCCATTCCTACCAGGCTGCTCAAGGAAGCCCTACCATTAATTAATGCTTCGATCTTAAATATGATCAATCTATCTTTATTATTTGGCTATGTACCACAGGCTTTTAAGGTGGCAGTAATTAAACCATTACTTAAAAAGCCATCACTTGACCCAGCTATCTTAGCTAATTATAGGCCAATCTCCAACCTTCCTTTTCTCTCAAAAATTCTTGAAAGGGTAGTTGTAAAACATCTAACTGATCATCTGCAGAGGAATGGTCTATTTGAAGAGTTTCAGTCAGGTTTTAGAATTCATCATAGTACAGAAACAGCATTAGTGAAGGTTACAAATGATCTTCTTATGGCCTCAGACAGTGGACTCATCTCTGTGCTTGTTCTGTTAGACCTCAGTGCTGCTTTTGATACTGTTGACCATAAAATTTTATTACAGAGATTAGAGCATGCCATAGGTATTAAAGGCACTGCGCTGCAGTGGTTTGAATCATATTTATCTAATAGATTACAATTTGTTCATGTAAATGGGGAATCTTCTTCACAGACTAAGGTTAATTATGGAGTTCCACGGCTCTGTGCTAGGACCAATTTTATTCACTTTATACATGCTTCCCTTAGGCAGTATTATTAGAAAGCATTGCTTAAATTTTCATTGTTACGCAGATGATTTATCCATGAAGCCAGAGGACACACACCAATTAGTTAAACTGCAGGAATGTCTTTCAGACATAAAGACATGGATGATCTCTAATTTCCTGCTTTTTAAATTTATACTCAACAAAAATATAAACGCAACACTTTTGGTTTTGCTCCCATTTTGTATGAGATAAAGAAAACATTTTCCACATACACAATATCACCATTTCCCTCAAATATTGTTCACAAACCAGTCGAAATCTGTGATAGTGAGCACTTCTCCTTTGCTGAGATAATCCATCCCACCTCACAGGTGTGCCATATCAAGATGCTGATTAGACACCATGATTAGTGCACAGGTGTGCCTTAGACTGCCCACAATAAAAGGCCACTCTGAAAGGTGCAGTTTTATCACACAGCACAATGCCACAGATGTCGCAAGATTTGAGGGAGCGTGCAATTGGCATGCTGACAGCAGGAATGTCAACCAGAGCTGTTGCTCGTGTATTGAATGTTCATGTCTCTACCATAAGCCGTCTCCAAAGGCGTTTCAGAGAATTTGGCAGTACATCCAACCAGCCTCACAACCGCAGACCACGTGTAACCACACCTGCCCAGGACCTCCACATCCAGCATGTTCACCTCCAAGATCGTCTGAGAACAGCCAGTCGGACAGCTGCTGAAACAATCGGTTTGCATAACCAAAGAATTTCTGCACAAACTGTCAGAAACCGTCTCAGGGAAGCTCATCTACATGCTTGTCGTCCTCATCGGGGTCTCGACCTGACTCCAGTTCGTCGTCATAACCGACTTGAGTGGGCAAATGCTCACATTCGCTGTTGTTTTGCACGTTGGAGAGGTGTTCTCTTCTCGGATGATGCGAAGGAGATGTGTTGCACTGCATGAGGCATATGGTGGTCACACCAGATACTGACTGGTATCCCCCCCCCCCCCCCCCCCCAATAAAACAAAACTGCACCTTTCAGAGTGGCCTTTTATTGTGGGCAGTCTAAGGCACACCTGTGCACTAATCATGGTGTCTAATCAGCATCTTGATATGGCACACCTGTGAGGTGGGATGGATTATCTCAGCAAAGGAGAAGTGCTTACTATCACAGATTTCGACTGGTTTGTGAACAATATTTGAGGGAAATGGTGATATTGTGTATGTGGAAAAAGTTTTAGATCTTTGAGTTCATCTCATACAAAATGGGAGCAAAACCAAAAGTGTTGCGTTTAAATTTTTGTTGAGTATAGATAAAACTGAAGTTATTGTACTTGGCCCCACAAATCTTAGACACATGGTGTCTAACCAGATCCTTACTCTGGATGGCATTACCCTGACCTCCAGTAATACTGTGAGAAATCTTGGAGTCATTTTTGATTAGGATATGTCATTCTATGCGCATATTAAGCAAATATGTAGGACTGTTTTTTGTTTTTTTTTGTTTTGTTTTTTTTGCATTTGCGCAATATCTCTAAAATTAGAAAGGTCTTGTCTCAGAGTGATGATCGTTTTGACCGTTGGGGTTTTTCTGTAATTATTGTATGGCTTTTGCCTTACAATATAAAGTGCCTTGGGGCAACTGTTTGTTGTGATTTGGCGCTATATAAATAAAATTGATTTGATTTGATTTGATTTGATTTGACTTGATACACTGAGGAAAATAAGTATTCGAACACCCTGCAGTTTTGCAAGTTCTCCCACTTAGAAATCATACAGGGGTCTGAAATTTTCATCTTAGGTGCATGTCCACTGTCAGAGACAATCTAAAAAAAATCCGGAAATCACAATGTATGGTTTTGTTTTATAATTTATTTGTATGTTACTGCTGCAAATAAGTATTTGATCACCTGCCAACCAGCAAGAATTCTGGCTCACACAGACCTGTTAATTTTTCTTTAAATGGATGGGGTCATGTACTGCAAGATTTTGGCAAACAACCTCCTTCCCTCAGTAAGAGCATTGAAAATGGGTCATGGCTGGGTCTTCCAGCATGACAATGACCCCAAACACACAGCCAGGGCAACTAAGGAGGGGCTCCGTAAGAAGCATTTCAAGGTCCTGGAGTGGCCTGGCCAGTCTGCAGATCTGAACTCAATAGAAAATCTTTGGAGGGAGCTGAAACTCCAAACCTGAAAGATCTAGAGAAGATCTGTATGGAGGAGTGGACCAAAATCCCTGCTGCAGTGTGTGAAAACCTGGTGAAATCTACAGGAAACATTTGTAATTTTAAACAAAGGCTACTGTACCAAATATTAACATTGATTTTCACAGGTGTTGAAATACTTATTTGCAGCAGTAACATACAAATAAATTATTAAAAAATCATACATTGTGATTTCCAGATTTTTTTTAGATTATGTCTCTTACAGTGGACATGCACCTAAGATGAAAATTTCAGACCCCTCCATGATTTCGAAGTGGGAGAACTTGCAAAACCGCAGGGTGTTCAAATACTTATTTTCCTCACTGTATGTCGTCAGAAAACCTCACTCCCCAACGCCAAAGGATGCTCTGCCAACAGATGCTACGGCCCATAGTTTCATCCTCGTGGTTAGAGTGTCTACCTCCTGTCTGTGAGATTATGAGTTTGCATCCCGAGCAGGTAAACACAATGCAAAGGTTGCACTAGGATTCACTCAAAAGCATGTTTATTTCTGCTTTTGGAGCTCTCCTCAAGCAGCCAGTCAAAGAGCAGTAAGATCTGGCACTTCAGCACTGGCTTCATTTGTCAGCACTAGACGCTGCCACTCGGTTGTGTCATGCTCTGCTTTGCTGGGGGGGTGGATAGACAGGGCCGATATGTCTTTGCAAATACACTCAACAAAAATATATTGGTTTTGCTCCCATTTTGTATGAGATGAACTCAAAGATCTAAAACTTTTTCCACATACACAATATCACCATTTCCCTCAAATACTGTTCACAAACCAGTCTAAATCTGTGATATCAATCAATCAATTTTTTTATATAGCGCCAAATCACAACAAACAGTTGCCCCAAGGCGCTTTATATTGTAAGGCAAGGCCATACAATAATTATGTAAAACCCCAACGGTCAAAACGACCCCCTGTGAGCAAGCACTTGGCGACAGTGGGAAGGAAAAACTCCCTTTTAACAGGAAGAAACCTCCAGCAGAACCAGGCTCAGGGAGGGGCAGTCTTCTGCTGGGACTGGTTGGGGCTGAGGGAGAGAACCAGGAAAAAGACATGCTGTGGAGGGGAGCAGAGATCGATCACTAATGATTAAATGCAGAGTGGTGCATACAGAGCAAAAAGAGAAAGAAACAGTGCATCATGGGAACCCCCCAGCAGTCTACGTCTATAGCAGCATAACTAAGGGATGGTTCAGGGTCACCTGATCCAGCCCTAACTATAAGCTTTAGCAAAAAGGAAAGTTTTAAGCCTAATCTTAAAAGTAGAGAGCATAGTGAGTGAGATAGTGAGCACTTCTCCTTTGCTGAGATAATCCATCACACCTCACTGGTTAAAAGCACACATTGAGTCCGTAAACATGGTGTGCTTTTCAGGAATCGATATCCAAAACAATGAGGCTTATGAATTAAACATCATACAACCGTGAGAGTGACTAAGACAGTGGGTCTCACAGACGAAAGTGTTCAGACTCAGGAGGGAATGTGGGTGAAAGTGTCAGATGTGCTCATACAGCTGTTTTCATCCATCTATGTGGTTATAAATGCAGTTTCTCTTCATTAGAAATGCATGCAGAGAAGTTTAATTAACATAAATTAGCATAATTATGTTGACTCTCGGCTTCTGCATGGTGCACAGACAGTGACATTTATCCTCTGGTGCAGAATAGCGTTAAAGAAAATTTTGAAACAGAGGAACTTGAGTAAAGCAGAAACAGAGACAACGCACAGTGTTGCTGGGAAAAGCGGAAGTAGTTCTGTTGCTGCCCCCAAAAGATGATGGCTGGATGAAGATCCTGAAGCAATTTAATGTCATTACTTCCTCTCACAGAACCGTGAAAGAACTTAAAGCTGGTTTGATTTAAAGCATTCGCTAAATTGTGAGCTGCAGCCAAATGGAAAATGTCAGGCTGAGAGAGAAGGCAGTGGATGTGCACTCCCAAAGTGCTGATTGCTGCTTCACTGGGAATGTGTCATCCGCTGGCAGTGTTCCAGCAGGGGGCAGAGGTGTGATGGTTAGTGATTAAAGCATTCAGCAGCTGACTAGTGAACACATGGATGTAGTAGAAGAACTGGATAACAGCTCCAGAGATGGCATCTTTTTCATTACAGTGGAAGCTTGATCACCAAGGCCACACAGTGCCTGCAAACCTAATGTTGCACCTAAATCCTTTAATTTGACATTAAGCATTTTGATCTGTAAAAATACAGCAAAAAAGGAGCAATGCAGTAAGTACAACTCTGTCACGACACAAATCATCTCTTAATGCACTGATAAAAAATAATGTTTTTGTCTCTTCCAGGTAAACCTGCTCTGCGGGTGGATGGCTCCTCAAACACCTTGTACACCTGTTGCTACAACTATTTGCACACACCAGTGGCTGAAAGAGAGTGTGCGCTGTGCAAACCCATCAATCCCTTTCGCTGCAGGTGTGTGTGTGCTAAACTGACAGGTGTGTCCGCCCACTGAAACAGCTGTGGAGATCTGTCGATCTGGACATCCCAGCTGGACAACACGTACTGTGTTGGGACAGACATGGATTAACAACTGCTCACTGTGATGCGCATGTGTCTGTTTGCTGTCATCACGTGGACATAAAAACATATATCACTGTGGTGATATATGCTGTGGCCTGCAGTGAGCGTGCGCACGCTTCCTTACTGCAGCCCATTGACAGGCTGCCCCCAGGCTAAAACAGACCGTCAGATCAGAACACGCAGCGGGTGATCTGACTTTCATGTCACCCACATGAGCTCTGTTCCATATGATGTGGTGTCAGTTCGGGCGCAGACCCACTTGATACACGTGTTGGGCAGGACAGGCGCGCAGACCGACTGGACACATGCCAGCAGATGTGGACATGAGAAGAGTGAACTACTTCTCATTCATGTCATTTCATGACTGTACTCATATATCTGTGACCATAGGTCATCTACAGAGGAACAGATGGATCATATTTGTGTTGCCTGCTTGATAAGAGGGATTCAATATAAAAGGCTGTGTTTTTTATGGTGTATGTTTTTTAAAAGAAATATGTCCATCTCTTTGTTAATTTCAGGCATTTTGCCTGCACTATTTACAAGCTCAGTGGTAAAGTTTCAGGCTTGCATTCAATAAAGTGCAGGTGGGTGGTTTTTTTTTTTTTTATTCCACATCAGCGGGTGATGTGGTTCCACAGGTACCAGCTGGTTTTTATGTTTTATTTATTCCACATAAGTGGCACGATGTGGTTCCACAGGTACCAGCTGGTTTTTATGTTTTATTTATTCTACATCAGCGGCACAAAGTGGTTCCACGGGTACCAGCTGTTTTTTATGTTTTATTTATTCTACATAAGTGGCACAATGTGGTTCCACAGTTACCAGCTGGTTTTTATGTTTTATTTATTCCACATAAGCGGCGCGATGTGGTTCCACAAGTACCAGTTGGTTTTTATGTTTTATTTATTCCACATAAGTGCCGCGATATGGTTCCACAGGCACCATCTGGTTTTATGTTTTATTTATTCCACATAAGCAGCACAATGTAGTTCACTGTGCACTGTGTTCCTGCTCGAAATGCACCGTCACATGCACAAACCCTTGCACCGGGATCATGCATGCCTGCCCGTCGGCACGATGTTTCATGGTGCGCTAATTCGAACTGTTTTGCGCTCTTTCACCGTATTCAACCAAACTTTGCACTATGTGTAAAGGGACCTTTATGAATGAATGACTGACTATTTGTGCAAAGTAAATAGAAATAAGAAAGACTGAAAGAGAACAAGTAAAAGACAAGAGTAATCATAGAAAACTAAACAGATCTTAACTGAAATGTTACAAAAAAGACAAGAAGAATCACAGAAAACTAAAGCGATCTGTTACAGTTTTTAACAAAAGTCAAATTGAACCCAATATGCAAAGCAGTCACAAACCAGAGGGAGTGGGCTATTCACACTCCTCGCACGATAGTGGAGTGCAGATGACCACATTTGAGCTGTGTGTGAAAACTGTCGAAGTGCCACACAAGTGTGCATTACCAAGTAACACACAAGGGTGTGACTGTGCCAAACTCCCCACCCCACCCCACACACAAAAAAATGGCATGTAAGGGTGCGGTGTGTGTGTTCCCCCAACACAAATGGCTTGTGGAGTGTGTCCCACCTACCCACCCACCCACACACACACACACACACACACACACACATCATGATCCAACATTGTGGTTGTGTGTGATCGCTGTCCAGTGCAGTGTGCAGCTGGAACAGCTGACCACCGGCCAGTGTCTTTATGCGCATGGTACAGTGTGAAACTAATGAGCTGGCTGGGCAGGCTGATGTCACTTCCACCACGTAAATTGTAGTTTATATGACAGACAGAAAGAATGGAAATGAAATAAAACAAATAAGGGTAAAGACATGAACTCATTCATGTGTGATCACTTTGCTCATACACTTTGCAGTGGACAGTGCCCGCAAGGTGTTAACTTAAAACACAGACATCAGACAGATGCAGGACAAAAAATAATAATACATATACAACAATAACTACATACATAAAATAAAAATCAGAGAACAAAGGAACAGAGAGTGAGCCTTTTTTCTGTGAGCTGATGAGGTCCGCAGACAAAGGTGGGCGTGTCCCTGCAACCTGCAGCTGTTCAGATATCTGTGCTCACAAGTCACAGCTGGAGAACACCTGTAGTGGCATGTAGAATACGATCTCTCATAACTTCATCGTGAAGCACCGGTGTCAGCATGCTGTCCTCATATGGAAATAAATTAAAACACATATCGCCTGTCAGTTGACTGCCACGTCAGCGCACCGCAACCCTGGATGACATGATAAGGTGCGTGAAACTGTGGGATTTCCCCACAGTGTAATAATTAAAACACGTCACATTTGAAACACAGTCACCAGCGGATCACTGTGTACTGTGCCACTGTGACACGCCATGCCGGGTGATGTGTTCATGACGTGAGAGCCGGCTCTTCATGAGATGAGACCTGGTGTTGCAGACCAAATGGTCCCCACTAAAAATTGGTCCACCATGCCTTCACTGCGCATGTGTCATTTAGGACCACAGCAGCACGTCTGACACTGACTCTCTTCAGCCAAAGCGATCACAGGGATTAATGGGATTATTAACCATCAGATGACAAAGTAAAACCTCTTAAATCATTCTAAGGTCAGTTTTAAGCAGAAAACAAGGTGATAATTGGTGAAAACCAGTGGTGGGTACACTTCCGATAATCCGATAACAGATAATTATCGAAGATAATGTTTTCATTATCAGATTATGTTTTTAGATAACTTTAAAAAAACATTAGCAGACTAATTATCTTTCAATAAACTGTCGTCCGATAATTCTTAGACCGATAACATAGTAAACCAAGATAAACAGCGGCAAACATTTTTAAAATCAGTTGAGACCTACCTGTTAAAAATTTCCTAAGAGATGTATAGTTCTACCCTCCGCAAACAGAAGAGAGCTGTTTTCAGGAGAAACCACTTTATCCTCTGCAGACAAAGAAGGACTGGTCACAAAAAAAAATAATTTTCTTTAACACCATACTGATACACTGGCAATATCACCCAAGTCATCCAGAGGCATACATTTTTAACTTATGGTTCAAATTTGAACCAAACTAATTTTGGACAAGTTATTTAAAATGATTGACATTTCTGAAGTTTTATAAAGTGAAAATATCAGATATATGTTTTAGTTTTAAAGTAATGTGCTAATTTTTAAGGTTTTGTGAGCACATGCTGTGCCCAGCAGTGCATTATGGGTAGGATAGGGTAATCTCAGTACGTTCACAACAGGACAAATGCATTTCAGACACACTGTTCAGGCTCCACGGACAGCAGCATTAAACTCTAGTGCCTAAAACTCTCGTGAATATATTCTCTGGGTTTATAGACGTTATTGTATTTGCGTTTGTTAAATTCCACGCATCTTAAATGTAGCAGACACGGATTATGTGGAATTTTGTTTTGGCAAGTTTTCAAGGCCTCTACTGCCATCTACTGGCCAGTACTAAGCATCTGGGCACCAGTAGATGGCAGTGTTCTATTTATTTTGACCCCGGTTATATCAGATGGTTGTCAAATCAACTTTTTGGCTTTCCAAATGTTTTTTTTTTTTTTTTTTTTTTTTACAAATTAAGTTTAAAAAAAACAAAACAACAACAAAAAAAACATTACAAGACAGCTCTGCGGTGTTTGCACAGGCACAGTGCGAGCGGTTGGATGCTTGTAGCTCTTCAGCAGCCAGACCAGAATAATATCAAACAGGTTTGATTTTCATTCGACCATACAATCGGTGATCAGGAGGTGGTCGTGAGATGTTAAACACAGCTCGTTACTCCATGTACACTACACAATGCAGGACACGCGATTAACGTGAAACTCGGTCCAAACTCGGTCACATTAACATGTTGGTTTACATAATGAATGACTGAACCAATCAGCGTTTAGCAGAAGCACATTTTACCCAGAATCCTTTGTGATCTGTCTGTGTTTGTTACAAAACCTCAGAATTAGTGCATTATTCCAAATTCAAAGATATATGTTATATTTTAACTTTGTACAAATGACAGAATTGACATTAATGGAGTTATTCTATCAGTATTCACACAAAACCATAAGTCAGTATGACTTTATTTTCCAAGGCCTCCGACTGACCAGAGTGTTGTGATTGGTAGAGAGCTGGCTTTGTGGCTGCTCTAAGGGTGGTGCTGTAGTAGTGTAGCTCCCAGCAGGGGCAGCAAGTTCAAACACAGAAGTCCAGGTTCATTGTTTGGGTCTTCAGTCGCTTCTGATGCTTCCAAAAGTGATTGTGGTGTTAAAACTCAAATTCAGCTTGTTAGTAGTTGCAGATGTACCAGAGACAATACTGGAATTTATCGGTTATCTGTAACTTCCGACACATTTTTGGGTGGTTTATCTTTATCAAAGATAACTTTTCAGTTATCTGATTGTCTGTTATCAAAGTTAATTTTTTGGTTATCTGTGCCCACCACTGGTGAAAACTAAACAGATATTAACTAAAATGTTGCCCAAAAAAGAAAAGAATAATTACAGAAAACTAATCAGATCTTTAGTGAAATGCTACAAAAAGAACAAAAACAATCACTGAAAACTAAACAGATCCTAACTAAAATGTTACAAAAAAAGACAAAAATAATCGCAGAAAACTAATCAGATCTTTAGTGAAATGCTACAAAAAGAACAAAAACAATCACTGAAAACTAAACAGATCCTAACTAAAATGTTACAAAAAAAGACAAAAATAATCGCAGAAAACTAATCAGATCTTTACTGAAATGCTACAAAAAGAACAAAAACAATCACTGAAAACTAAACAGATCCTAACTAAAATGTTACAAAAAAAGACAAAAATAATCACAGAAAACTAATCAGATCTTTAGTGAAATGCTACAAAAAGAACAAAAACAATCACTGAAAACTAAACAGATCCTAACTAAAATGTTACAAAAAAAGACAAAAATAATCGCAGAAAACTAAACAGAGAAAAAGTATCTATCTATCTATCTATCTATCTATCTATCTATCTATCTATCTATCTATCTATCTATCTATCTATCTATCTATCTATCTATCTATCTATCTAAGTGTTGAAGACCTCGGTGGCTGGACACGGCCAAGAGGACGTCCATGTCCCACCTGGCTGCAGCAGATAGTTACTTTCATGAAATGGGGAGGGACTGGATATCTGCCCGGGTGGTGGACAAGCCAGACTTCACTTGGTTTGACTCTTGTGTCCGTGTCATCGTTTAATTGCAGTCCAAGCCTGTCGCCAGGCCACAGCAGTAAATTCAACCAATTGGCTTCTTTTGATGTGAAGCAGAGGTCTTTTATCATGTTGCCTCCAGCTTTCTCCTGTAAATCTTACCTTAACTCCTTACATGTAAATACGTTTTCTTTTTTCCTTCCACAAAAACCCTTGTCTAACTCGCACGCCTTGTGATCAGAAGTATCTTTCATTTGTGACCAGTCAGTTGGGTTTCACATAATCAGAGAATAGCAAAGCAGTGTGTGGGTGAAGTGGATTATCCCATCAGCTGTACCTAGAAAGAAAAAAAAACCTGCATCAGCATCCTGGAAAGCATTAATGTCTTTGAACTTCCTGAACTCTTAAGTAAAACACACAGTAATGGTTTATATGTCTTGTCATTAATCATCTGCCCAACAAAGCACCATCACTGTGGTCCCTCATGATCCTCTCTGCCTGAATGTGCTTCTGCAAACCCAGCAGTTTTCTGTTCCTTTTAAGTACAGTACTTATACTGGCACTTTCTGTGTCTCAAGAGAAGCCAAGTTTAAAAGATCTGAAACACTTGCTTTGAAACAGTTGTCTTGTAAATTGGTACATAATCTTTCAGCTGCCATAGATGTGATGAAGCTTCACAAACCTCAAATGTGTTTCTTGTTTCAAAGGGATTGATCTTTGGTGTTGAGTCTGCCATCTCCACCTTCTCTTTAACCTACAAGTATCTGAACCTGATCCTGTGTATGTTGGTTTATACTGGACCACAAAGATCCACCAGTATGTAGGAGCGTGAAATAATTTATACATTTTCATCTATGTGTATTTAGTTTAATTCGTCAGCACCTATCCCACTGAAAGGAGATAGGACTTCGGTCTGTTGGTTCAATTCCCAGTCATGTTGTCTGTCTGGGTGTAATGCATATTTATATAACACCCTTTCTTCTGAGAGCAGATGTAGCAGGAGGTGGTAATGGTAGAAAATATATCTTTTTTTTTCAAATATGCTTACATCCACTTCAGAGATTGTGCATTGTGTAATTTGGGAGATATTTCATATAGGAAGTGGGTGTCTACCATGACAACCCCCCCCCCCCCCCCACCACCACCACCCCATGCAAAAAAGAAAACTGCAATATATACTGTAATTTTAACATCTTTTGAAATATTAGAATGTAATTATTTTGACTTCATGATTAGTTTTGATGAACCCTGCATTGAACACAACATTCAAGTTTATGATATATAATGCTCCTGACTTGGTAGTACTTGTTTTAGAGAAGTCACAAAAGCTACATAAGTACTGATATTATTACACTGATCATGCAATTACACATGTAATTTCAAGTCACAGCATGGCAAGTTGTAGTAAATCAAGTGTCATGGCCAAGCCAAAAACAAGATCTCAGGCTAAAGAATTTGATAAAACTTTTGACAATGGTTTATGTTTTTAAAGGTTTTGAAAAGCATGGCCTCCTCCTAAGTTCTGTTATTCACACAGTGTGACTGAAATAAAACCTTTGACAATGGTTTATGTTTTTAAAGTTTTTGAAGAGCATGGCCTCCTCCTAAGTTCTGTTATTCACACAGTGTGACTGAAATAAAACCTTTGACAATGGTTTATGTTTTTAAAGTTTTTGAAGAGCATGGCCTCCTCCTAAGTTCTGTTATTCACACAGTGTGACTGAAATAAAACCTTTGTGAAAGAACTGTGTTTATAAAGTTTTTGAAGACCATGGACAAACGTTACACATAGCGGAATAGCCAGATAATTGAAAATCGACCATACTTTGTTACATTCAAGGGGTGGGGGGTTATTTTCAAGATATAGGATTAATTTTGATGCCAAAATGCTGGTATTAATACTGTAAATCATTTCCCAAGTGGATGTATTGAAATTCTGACTTGTGATTTTACCACCTCCTGCTAGCAGATGCTCAAAGTGGTTTCAGTGCTGTGTCATTTATGCACCCAACACCCACACCTATGTGGTGAGCTGCAAGTGCTCTGCTGTATGGTCGCTAGGTGCCATGCCATTTGAGACAGAACATTGCTGAAGGACATGTAGCCAGTTGAAGATTATTGCTTGGGTTTGTCAAGTCAAATACTGTGATGAAAACAGACCCACAGTAGGTGGTAGATCATTGGAAGAAGAGGTTGGGTCACTAATATGTATACTCGGGTTCCATTCTTGATCACACTGGTTTTCTGTAATGTTGGACAATCATCTGCATTATCCCAGCCTATGCAGTAAATGGGTACTAGTGTTCATTGGGGAGTCAGACTGGAACCATCTAAGGGAGTCATAGACTGTCATGCACTTCATGCTGCAAAATCCCAGGGCAATGACCAGCACCAAAGGGTCTCAGGGCTATAAGCGTCCTATGAAGGTCTACATGGATGTACCTGTGGATGCCAAACCTCAAATTTCTTCCTAATTAAAGCTATAATGCACTGCTCTGACATTTTGCAGTGCAGTGGTTAGAAGTAGCCCATCAAGTGTGAGATCACTTCCTTTCTGAAACCTGTTGTTTGTATATTTCTTTGCAAACCGAATGCACACCTTAACATCTTGTCCCTTCAGGTGTGTTTTTCCAATCCGGATTTCACTCATTTTACAGCAGACATGCAACAAACAAACTGGGTGACGTTTAGCATAATGTTCAGGTTGTAATTATGAAGGTCTGGTTTTAACTGGTATTTTATCTCTCACCTACACAGGAGTACAATTAGCTTTCAGATGAAATTTTATTAAAAATGGATGGCAAATTACAGCCTACAAATAAGGACATCTATCTATCTGTACAACCCTAAATCAGAAAAGGTTTGGACACTAAAACAACAAATAAAAAAATCATAGTGATTCTTACATGACTGCAATTAGGGCAATTTAGAGCCAATAATGAGATAATGGATAAATAATGATGTTATTTCAAATAAGTGAAGTCAATCATGATTTGTTAGAAAAGCAGTATCTACAGAAGCCTGAGACTGTAAGGAGCAACCATGGGCAAAGGATCTCCAGTTTATCAACAAATGCATGAGACAGTTACTGAATATACAACTAAAGAATGTTCATCAGTTCAATGGTACGAATATTTCATGAGGTGAAAGATGAAACATTCCATGCAATGAGGCAAAGTCGAGTTGAATGGAATGTCCCATCTTTCACCAAACTGAATATTCATTCCATTGAAAGAATGTTTGTTTATATAACGGCTAAAATAGATCCTTGTCATTTTATATTATATTAATTTACAAACAACAGAAAAAGGACTTATATTTTGGTACCTCCTCACTGGAGTGAAAAAAATCATGTCAGAAATTAATCCAGCTTTGGTGCATCACTGCTGCTTTGACATCAACAATCCAACACAAACTTTAAATACATAGGAGTCCAAAAATAATTCTGACGATGAAGTCCGCCATGCCTTGCATCAAATCATCGTCCATCAGCAAAACAAACTCCACCATGTTTGTTTTAAAGCTAAGCGCCGTCCAGCTTGTGTGAGCATGCACATGGTGCACGGTGCACGCTCACACACGCTTGCCTCTACTGGTGGTTGGCTCTCACTGCGGTATTGTATCACTTCCTGTTCCGGAGCACAGCGGTGTTTTTCTGTATCTGTTATCTGTTTAATCTGCGCAGTTAAATTGATCTAGTTATCTAGATTACGATTTGTTTCCCAGTGTAATCTTTACGTGCCTTAACTAAAGCACTCCTTCTGCTGAATCACCTCTAAATTATTTACACATTATTCACTTTGCGTGTTTTTAGGAATCCGCTAGCGTAGCTACTAGCTCTTAGCCCATTTAGCATGGCGGCTTCTCCTGTCTCTCCCGCACTTTTCTGCTCTGGGTGTGAAATGTTTAGTTATTCCTCGGCCTCCTTTAGCAGTAACGGTACTTGTAATAAGTGTAGCTTATTTGTAGCTTTGGAGGCCAGGCTGGGCGAATTGGAGACTCGGCTCCGCACCGTGGAAAATTCTACAGCTAGCCAGGCCCCTGTAGTCGGTGCGGACCAAGGTAGCTTAGCCGCCGTTAGTTACCCCCTGGCAGATCCCGAGTAGCCGGGAAAGCAGGCTGACTGGGTGACTGTGAGGAGGAAGCGTAGCCCTAAACAGAAGCCCTGTGTACACCGCCAACCCGTTCACATCTCTAACCGTTTTTCCCCACTCGACGACACACCCGCCGAGGATCAAACTCTGGTTATTGGCGACTCTGTTTTGCGAAATGTGAAGTTAGCGACACCAGCAACCATAGTCAATTGTCTTCCGGGGGCCAGAGCAGGCGACATTGAAGGAAATTTGAAACTGCTGGCTAAGGCTAAGCGTAAATTTGGTAAGATTGTAATTCACGTCGGCAGTAATGACACCCGGTTACGCCAATCGGAGGTCACTAAAATTAACATTAAATCGGTGTGTAACTTTGCAAAAACGTCGGACTCTGTAGTTTTCTCTGGGCCCCTCCCCAATCAGACCGGGAGTGACATGTTTAGCCGCATGTTCTCCTTGAATTGCTGGCTGTCTGAGTGGTGTCCAAAAAATTAGGTGGGCTTCATAGATAATTGGCAAAGCTTCTGGGGAAAACCTGGTCTTGTTAGGAGAGACGGCATCCATCCCACTTTGGATGGAGCAGCTCTCATTTCTAGAAATCTGGCCAATTTTCTTAAATCCTCCAAACCGTGACTATCCAGGGTTGGGACCAGGAAGCAGAGTTGTAGTCTTACACACCTCTCTGCAGCTTCTCTCCCCCTGCCATCCCCTCATTACCCCATCCCCGTAGAGACGGTGCCTGCTCCCAGACCACCAATAACCAGTAAAAATCTATTTAAGCATAAAAATTCAAAAAGAAAAAATAATATAGCACTTTCAACTGCACCACAGACTAAAACAGTTAAATGTGGTCTATTAAACATTAGGTCTCTCTCTTCTAAGTCCCTGTTGGTAAATGATATAATAATTGATCAACATATTGATTTATTCTGCCTTACAGAAACCTGGTTACAGCAGGATGAATATGTTAGTTTAAATGAGTCAACACCCCCGAGTCACACTAACTGTCAGAATGCTCGTAGCACGGGCCGGGGCGGAGGATTAGCAGCAATCTTCCATTCCAGCTTATTAATTAATCAAAAACCCAGACAGAGCTTTAATTCATTTGAAAGCTTGACTCTTAGTCTTGTCCATCCAAATTGGAAGTCCCAAAAACCAGTTTTATTTGTTATTATCTATCGTCCACCTGGTCATTACTGTGAGTTTCTCTGTGAATTTTCAGACCTTTTGTCTGACTTAGTGCTTAGCTCAGATAAGATAATTATAGTGGGCGATTTTAACATCCACACAGATGCTGAGAATGACAGCCTCAACACTGCATTTAATCTATTATTAGACTCTATTGGCTTTGCTCAAAAAGTAAATGAGTCCACCCACCACTTTAATCATATCTTAGATCTTGTTCTGACTTATGGTATGGAAATTGAAGACTTAACAGTATTCCCTGAAAACTCCCTTCTGTCTGATCATTTCTTAATAACATTTACATTTACTCTGATGGACTACCCAGCAGTGGGGAATAAGTTTCATTACACTAGAAGTCTTTCAGAAAGCGCTGTAACTAGGTTTAAGGATATGATTCCTTCTTTATGTTCTCTAATGCCATATACCAACACAGTGCAGAGTAGCTACCTAAACTCTGTAAGTGAGATAGAGTATCTCGTCAATAGTTTTACATCCTCATTGAAGACAACTTTGGATGCTGTAGCTCCTCTAAAAAAGAGAGCTTTAAATCAGAAGTGCCTGACTCCGTGGTATAACTCACAAACTCGTAGCTTAAAGCAGATAACCCGTAAATTGGAGAGGAAATGGCGTCTCACTAATTTAGAAGATCTTCACTTAGCCTGGAAAAAGAGTCTGTTGCTCTATAAAAAAAAGCCCTCCGTAAAGCTAGGACATCTTTCTACTCATCACTAATTGAAGAAAATAAGAACAACCCCAGGTTTCTTTTCAGCACTGTAGCCAGGCTGACAAAGAGTCAGAGCTCTATTGAGCTGAGTATTCCATTAACTTTAACTAGTAATGACTTCATGACTTTCTTTGCTAACAAAATTTTAACTATTAGAGAAAAAATTACTCATAACCATCCCAAAGACGTATCGTTATCTTTGGCTGCTTTCAGTGATGCCGGTATTTGGTTAGACTCTTTCTCTCCGATTGTTCTGTCTGAGTTATTTTCATTAGTTACTTCATCCAAACCATCAACATGTTTATTAGACCCCATTCCTACCAGGCTGCTCAAGGAAGCCCTACCATTATTTAATGCTTTGATCTTAAATATGATCAATCTATCTTTGTTAGTTGGCTATGTACCACAGGCTTTTAAGGTGGCAGTAATTAAACCATTACTTAAAAAGCCATCACTTGACCCAGCTATCTTAGCTAATTATAGGCCAATCTCCAACCTTCCTTTTCTCTCAAAAATTCTTGAAAGGGTAGTTGTAAAACAGCTAACTGATCATCTGCAGAGGAATGGTCTATTTGAAGAGTTTCAGTCAGGTTTTAGAATTCATCATAGTACAGAAACAGCATTAGTGAAGGTTACAAATGATCTTCTTATGGCCTCGGACAGTGGACTCATCTCTGTGCTTGTTCTGTTAGACCTCAGTGCTGCTTTTGATACTGTTGAGCATAAAATTTTATTACAGAGATTAGAGCATGCCATAGGTATTAAAGGCACTGCGCTGCGGTGGTTTGAATCATATTAGTCTAATAGATTACAATTTGTTCATGTAAATGGGGAATCTTCTTCACAGACTAAAGTTAATTATGGAGTTCCACAAGGTTCTGTGCTAGGACCAATTTTATTCACTTTATACATGCTTCCCTTAGGCAGTATTATTAGACGGTATTGCTTAAATTTTCATTGTTACGCAGATGATACCCAGCTTTATCTATCCATGAAGCCAGAGGACACACACCAATTAGCTAAACTGCAGGATTGTCTTACAGACATAAAGACATGGATGACCTCTAATTTCCTGCTTTTAAACTCAGATAAAACTGAAGTTATTGTACTTGGCCCCACAAATCTTTGAAACATGGTGTCTAACCAGATCCTTACTGTGGATGGCATTACCCTGACCTCTAGTAATACTGTGAGAAATCTTGGAGTCATTTTTGATCAGGATATGTCATTCAAAGCGCATATTAAACAAATATGTAGGACTGCTTTTTTGCATTTACGCAATATCTCTAAAATCAGAAAGGTCTTGTTTCAGAGTGATGCTGAAAAACTAATTCATGCATTTATTTCCTCTAGGCTGGACTATTGTAATTCATTATTATCAGGTTGTCCTAATAGTTCCCTAAAAAGCCTTCAGTTAATTCAAAATGCTGCAGCTAGAGTACTGACGGGGACTAGAAGGAGAGAGCATATCTCACCCATATTGGCCTCTCTTCATTGGCTTCCTGTTAATTCTAGAATAGAATTTAAAATTCTTCTTCTTACTTATAAGGTTTTGAATAATCAGGTCCCATCTTATCTTAGGGACCTCGTAGTACCATATCACCCCAATAGAGCGCTTCGCTCTCAGACTGCAGGCTTACTTGTAGTTCCTAGGGTTTGTAAGAGTAGAATGGGAGGCAGAGCCTTCAGCTTTCAGGCTCCTCTCCTGTGGAACCAGCTCCCAATTCAGATCAGGGAGACAGACACCCTCTCTACTTTTAAGATTAGGCTTAAAACTTTCCTTTTTGCTAAAGCATATAGTTAGGGCTGGATCAGGTGACCCTGAACCATCCCTTAGTTATGCTGCTATAGACGTAGACTGCTGGGGGGTTCCCATGATGCACTGTTTCTTTCTCTTTTTGCTCTGTATGCACCACTCTGCATTTAATCATTAGTGATCGATCTCTGCTCCCCTCCACAGCATGTCTTTTTCCTGGTTCTCTCCCTCAGCCCCAACCAGTCCCAGCAGAAGACTGCCCCTCCCTGAGCCTGGTTCTGCTGGAGGTTTCTTCCTGTTAAAAGGGAGTTTTTCCTTCCCACTGTAGCCAAGTGCTTGCTCACAGGGGGTCGTTTTGACCGTTGGGATTTTACATAATTATTGTATGGCCTTGCCTTACAATATAAAGCACCTTGGGGCAACTGTTTGTTGTGATTTGGCGCTATATGAAAAAATTGATTGATTGATTGATTGATTGATTGATTGACCTGTTTTTTTATGATCGTGTGTGCTAAAAATCATTGATGCACAGCAGACAGAGGGAAACCTTTTTCCTACAATCTGCTGTTGCTTTCCTTCTATGAAGTGCTTCCTTTGTGTTTTCTGCTGTGCATCATTTATTTTTAGCATGCACAAGCACCATGAGTACCAGTTATGTGCATGCCTGGTTATTATCTCCTTATGGAGATAAAACAGTCAGATTCTGTAGAGACATTTCAGTCGAGACGCATTTATTCTCCCTTTAGTTTGGATAGTAAACTGACGTAGTATGGAACTATGCTTCCTATCCTTTAAATTCATTTTATTCCTAATGGAACAGGTCTCAGCCTCAACTTTATCTAAATTCTGGGACTGTTTGTGAGCTCGAGGCCGGTGATTACCTTAGCATTTTTTGTGCTTTCCTGTCGATTTACTGATGATAAATTATACCTTAGGATTGTTTTTTATGGCAAACTGATTCTGCTCTTTTTCTTTCTGTCCGAGGAGCAGAGGGCAATGCACAGTACCATGGGATGCTGGACTGACTGTGAGATGCAATGCCTGAAGCTGATGAAGCAGATGTTTTGATTTACTGTTTGCTGTTTCTTCAGTTTTGCAAAACTTTGTAAAATCCTTGTACCTGCTAGAATGGCCTAAGCAGTGGGTCGCCCCTTTGAGTCTGGTCTGCTTGAGGTTTCTTCCTCAATATCATCAGAGTATGTTTTTCCTTACCACTGTTGCCTGTGTGCTTGTTCTAGGGGTTGGTAAGGTTAGAGTTTACTTCTGTGAAGCGCCTTGAGGCAGCTTTGTTGTGATTTGCATAATATAAAATGAAATAAATTGAAAATTAAGTCATGCATGCATGTTTGTTTCTGAAAGTAGCAGTGAAATAATGCTTCCCTGGTCATTTGAAAAAAAAATCAATAAAATACTCACTCATAGGATATGTTGTATCCCTTCTTTCTCCAGTTTGTGGATCTATTAATAGCACAGGAGGCCACTAGTCCATCACCTCTTACACACACACACACATACACACACACACATATATATATATATATATATATATATATATATATATATACATATCTCCAGTAATATATTCACAAACAGATCTTACCACAAACAAGAGTGACGCACAAATTGTTCAGAAAATGTGTTTTGAGGTAAAAGCTGCCGTATGTCTGAGATTCATGGCTTGTGCTTTTGATTGAAGCCCTCACATTCACCTCAGCCGTGTTTATCCTTTCCTGATGAGAAGTGAAGCGGTGTCAGTCCCTCTGTGCACAGTGTCTGAAGTACTTGACTATAATTGCCAATAAAAAAGCACCTTGTGAAATGGACTGCAATAGTTTTCCTGTCTTTCTATTCAGCGTCCTTTGGCCTGCCGTTATCTTTCCTTCTGAGAAAATGTATCCCCCTCCTACTGTGAGCAGCTTTGTCTGGAACAAACCATGTACCAACCCTGGGCTCAGTGCAGCCTTTGAATGTGAACTTTTGAAAACAGTGCAATCCTGGTTCATTCACTTCTTCTGTCTTTCAACACCAGAAGGAGCAACTCAGTTATCACTAGTGAGAAACCATTTAACACAGAATATCCTTCTTTTGAAAGTGACTCAGGAACAGTGATACAGAAACGTTGACACAGTCTGGAACAGCATTTTGAGATTGGCATTATGAAGATGCACAGGTTTTGGTGCCATCCCCAGCCACACATGCTATCCATTCTGTAATCCCAGAATAAGGTAAAAGTAAGTCCCTTCAGCTGCTCCCTTGTTTGCACTCGGGGTCGCCACAGCAAATCCAAGGTGGGTCTGCATGTTGAACTGGCACAGGTTTTACGCCGGATGCCCTTCCTGACGCAACTCCACATTACATGGAGAAATGTGGCAGGGGTGGGATTTGAACTCGGAACCTTCTGCACTGAAACCAAGCGCATTAACCACTGTAACCACCGCTGTAACTAGGTTTAAGGATATGATTCCTTCTTTATGTTCTCTAATGCCATATACCAACACAGTGCAGAGTAGCTACCTAAACTCTGTAAGTGAGATAGAGTATCTCATCAATAGTTTTACATCCTCATTGAAGACAACTTTGGATGCTGTAGCTCCTCTAAAAAAGAGAGCTTTAAATCAGAAGTGCCTGACTCCGTGGTATAACTCACAAACTCGTAGCTTAAAGCAGATAACCCGTAAGTTGGAGAGGAAATGGCGTCTCACTAATTTAGAAGATCTTCACTTAGCCTGGAAAAAGAGTCTGTTGCTCTATAAAAAAAGCCCTCTGTAAAGCTAGGACATCTTTCTACTCATCACTAATTGAAGAAAATAAGAACAACCCCAGGTTTCTTTTCAGCACTGTAGCCAGGCTGACAAAGAGTCAGAGCTCTATTGAGCTGAGTATTCCATTAACTTTAACTAGTAAGGACTTCATGACTTTCTTTGCTAACAAAATTGTAACTATTAGAGAAAAAATTACTCATAACCATCCCAAAGACGTATCGTTATCTTTGGCTGCTTTCAGTGATGCCGGTATTTGGTTAGACTCTTTCTCTCCGATTGTTCTGTCTGAGTTATTTTCATTAGTTACTTCATCCAAACCATCAACATGTTTATTAGACCCCATTCCTACCAGGCTGCTCAAGGAAGCCCTACCATTATTTAATGCTTCGATCTTAAATATGATCAATCTATCTTTGTTAGTTGGCTATGTACCACAGGCTTTTAAGGTGGCAGTAATTAAACCATTACTTAAAAAGCCATCACTTGACCCAGGTATCTTAGCTAATTATAGGCCAATCTCCAACCTTCCTTTTCTCTCAAAAATTCTTGAAAGGGTAGTTGTAAAACATCTAACTCATCATCTGCAGAGGAATGGTCTATTTGAAGAGTTTCAGTCAGGTTTTAGAATTCATCATAGTACAGAAACAGCATTAGTGAAGGTTACAAATGATCTTCTTATGGCCTCGGACAGTGGACTCATCTCTGTGCTTGTTCTGTTAGACCTCAGTGCTGCTTTTGATACTGTTGACCATAAACTTTTATTACAGAGATTAAAGCATGCCATAGGTATTAAAGGCACTGCACTGCGTTGGTTTGAATCATATTTGTCTAATAGATTACAATTTGTTCATGTAAATGGGGAATCTTCTTCACAGACTAAAGTTAATTATGGAGTTCCACAAGGTTCTGTGCTAGGACCAATTTTATTCACTTTATACATGCTTCCCTTAGGCAGTATTATTAGACGGTATTGCTTAAATTTTCATTGTTACGCAGATGATACCCAGCTTTATCTATCCATGAAGCCAGAGGACACACACCAATTAGCTAAACTGCAGGATTGTCTTACAGACATAAAGACATGGATGACCTCTAATTTCCTGCTTTTAAACTCAGATAAAACTGAAGTTATTGTACTTGGCCCCACAAATCTTAGAAACATGGTGTCTAACCAGATCCGTACTCTGGATGGCATTACCCTGACCTCTAGTAATACTGTGAGAAATCTTGGAGTCATTTTTGATCAGGATATGTCATTCAAAGCGCATATTAAACAAATATGTAGGACTGCTTTTTTGCATTTACGCAATATCTCTAAAATCAGAAAGGTCTTGTCTCAGAGTGATGCTGAAAAACTAATTCATGCATTTATTTCCTCTAGGCTGGACTATTGTAATTCATTATTATCAGGTTGTCAGGTTGTCCTAAAAGTTCCCTAAAAAGCCTTCAGTTAATTCAAAATGCTGCAGCATTTGGCGCTATATAAAAAATTGATTGATTGATTGATTGATTGGTCACCCCCTAATCCCAGAATAAGGTGTATATATATATATATATATATATATATATATATATATATATATATATATATATATATATATATATATATATATATATATATATATATATATATATATATAAAGAAGGGAGATAACATATCCTACGAGTGAGTATTTTTATTGATTTTCCAAATGACCAGGGAAGACATGCATGCATGACTATATATATATATATATACATTTTTAGGTCAAGATGTGTCCAGTACTCATGTTAGGTCTGACAGCATGCACTGGTGCCATGCCACATCCACATCCAGGAATCCTAACACAAGAAAGCAGGTATGAACCTAGACAATCTGGAACGCTCTAATGGTGGATATATTGGCAACTAATCCTTTACACAAGGAGGTGTGGAAACACCTGAACCTGCAAGTCCAGAAACAGGAAGTGATGCCACATGGAGAGAACATTTAAGAAATATCAAAGTAAAAGTACCAAAAACAGTGTAATAATGGAGACAAATACCAGATAACATGGATAATAATAATAATTACAATAATAACACTCATATGTGGACAATAATGCCACAAAGAGAATAATGCTATCAGAACTACATGCCAAATGTGACCCATGACACTGGAGAGATATTTGAGTGTCTCTATAAGTTCAACACATATACACTTTGATAGCTGAGTCAAGGACGTCAGCACAGAGAGTAGAGTACCAAAAGACAAAAACTCCAATGCATTTTAGACAATAGTCGCTGGTGGCGCTGTGTGAGTACTGCCGCCATCTTGGACTGCTGATGATAACATCAGCACTCACGCCAATGTAATTTAACATACTTTTCTTTTTGTCTTGATGGATCATTTGGAGTTTATTTTTGTTGCAAGCAGAATACTGAAGACATGATGGATGGCGTGGTGAACGCTGGGACAATTGTGACTGGCCCATATTCTGACTTCTTAGATGAATTTGGTGCATTCATCTCTAGTTTGTCAACTAGTGCAGACAACATTTTGATTATTGGTGACTTTAACATTCATATAAATAAGCCCTCTGATCACCTTAGCAAATCATTTATGCAAATTGTGGATGCTTTAGGATTCCAGCAATGCATTCAGGACCCGACACACATTAGTGGAAATACCCTGGGTCTGGTTCTTGCACGTGGGTTTGCTGTCACAAATATTGACATTTTGCCTCTTGCATCTATAGTCTCTGACCATTCACTTATCAGATTTACATTTACGCTGCCACGTTTAGTGGAACAACAACCTTGTCTACTACTGCCGCGTCGTATTAAACCCTCAACTATGACTGAACTTGAGGCCAGACTACCTGATATTTTAGCTTTGAATCTGGAGAATGCTAAATCAGTGGACAGCCTCGCGGATAGTCTAAATTTAACGCTTAAAACTACACTTGATAAGATTGCGCTTCCTCTTTTAAGGTCACGCCCTCCCAAGGCACAGTCACCTTGGTTCAGTGATTATTTGCGTGACCTCAGGCAGAAGGCTAGAGGTTTGGAACGGAAATGGCGTTATTCCAAATTAGAGGTGTTCCACCTTGTGGGGCGGGATGCTATTTTAGATTATAAGCATGCACTACTGGCCACGAAGCGGACCTATTACTCTGATTTGATCAGTAAAAACAAACATAACTCAAAGTTTTTGTTTGACACGGTCGCATTTCTTATTCATGGGCAGCCACCTGTTAGTCGTTCTCCCTTTTCAGCACAGGATTTCTTGGATTATTTTGAGAAGAAAATAGAAGATATTAGGCTGAGCATATCTCAGCATGCCTCGGACCAGCCATTAAAACCTGCTATGGAGGTGGGCGCTACCACTGAGATGTTACCTAGATTGACAGAATTTAATAGTATTTCATTGGGCATGCTGACGAAACCTGTGGCATTTACAAAAAGCACAACCTGTTTATTTGATCCCACACCAACAAAATTGTTTAAGGACCTGTGGCCCACTCTTGGGCCGACTGTGCTGGAAATTATTAATCTGTCATTAACCTCTGGATCTGTTCTGAAATGTTTTAAATCAGCAGTGATTAAACCATTACTTAAGCAATCTAATCTTGACCCTAGTGTATTGAAAAATTACAGGCCGATATCAAACCTATCATTCTGTTCCAAAATTTTAGAAAAGATGGTTTCACGGCAGCTCATAGACCACCTCACTGAGAATGATCTTTCTGAGCCACTGCAGTCTGCTTTTAGGAAATATCACTCCACAGAGACAGCGCTCACTAAAGTTGTGAATGATCTTCTGCAAGCAATGGACTCAGACACCACTACGGTTTTGGTGTTGTTAGATCTCAGTGCTGCGTTTCAATCAATCAATCAATCAATTTTATTTATATAGCGCCAAATCACAACAAACAGTTGCCCCAAGGCGCTTTATATTGTAAGGCAAGGCCATACAATAATTACGTAAAAACCCCAACGGTCAAACGACCCCCTGTGAGCAAGCACTTGGCGACAGTGGGAAGGAAAAACTCCCTTTTAACAGGAAGAAACCTCCAGCAGAACCAGGCTGAGGGAGGGGCAGTCTTCTGCTGGGACTGGTTGGGGCTGAGGGAGAGAACCAGGAAAAAGACATGCTGTGGAGGGGAGCAGAGATCGATCACTAATGATTAAATGCAGAGTGGTGCATACAGAGCAAAAAGAGAAAGAAACAGTGCATCATGGGAACCCCCCAGCAGTCTAAGTCTATAGCAGCATAACTAAAGGATGGTTCAGGGTCACCTGATCCAGCCCTAACTATAAGCTTTAGCAAAAAGGAAAGTTTTATGCCTAATCTTAAAAGTAGAGAGGGTGTCTGTCTCCCTGATCCGAATTGGGAGCTGGTTCCACAGGAGAGGAGCCTGAAAGCTGAAGGCTCTGCCTCCCATTCTACTCTTAAAAACCCTAGGAACTACAAGTAAGCCTGCAGTCTGAGAGCGAAGCGCTCTATTGGGGTGATATGGTACTATGAGGTCCCTAAGATAAGATGGGATCTGATTATTCAAAACCTTATAAGTAAGAAGAAGAATTTTAAATTCTATTCTAGAATTAACAGGAAGCCAATGAAGAGAGGCCAATATGGGTGAGATATGCTCTCTCCTTCTAGTCCCTGTTAGTACTCTAGCTGCAGCATTTTGAATTAACTGAAGGCTTTTCAGGGAACTTTTAGGACAACCTGATAATAATGAATTACAATAGTCCAGCCTAGAGGAAATAAATGCATGAATTAGTTTTTCAGCATCACTCTGAGACAAGACCTTTCTGATTTTAGAGATATTGCGTAAATGCAAAAAAGCAGTCCTACATATTTGTTTAACATGCGCTTTGAATGACATATCCTGATCAAAAATGACTCCAAGATTTCTCACAGTATTACTAGAGGTCAGGGTAATGCCATCCAGAGTAAGGATCTGGTTAGACACCATGTTTCTAAGATTTGTGGGGCCAAGTACAATAACTTCAGTTTTATCTGAGTTTAAAAGCAGGAAATTAGAGGTCATCCATGTCTTTATGTCTGTAAGACAATCCTGCAGTTTAGCTAATTGGTGTGTGTCCTCTGGCTTCATGGACAGATAAAGCTGGGTATCATCTGCGTAACAATGAAAATTTAAGCAATGCTGTCTAATAATACTGCCTAAAGGAAGCATGTATAAAGTGAATAAAATTGGTCCTAGCACAGAACCTTGTGGAACTCCATAATTAACCTTAGTCTGTGAAGAAGATTCCCCATTTACATGAACAAATTGTAATCTATTAGATAAATATGATTCAAACCACCACAGCGCAGAGCCTTTAATACCTATGGCATGCTCTAATCTCTGTAATAAAATTTTATGGTCAACAGTATCAAAAGCAGCACTGAGGTCTAACAGAACAAGCACAGAGATGAGTCCACTGTCTGAGGCCATAAGAAGATCATTTGTAACCTTCACTAATGCTGTTTCTGTACTATGATGAATTCTAAAACCTGACTGAAACTCTTCAAATAGACCATTCCTCTGCAGATGATGAGTTAGCTGTTTTACAACTACCCCTTCAAGAATTTTTGAGAGAAAAGGAAGGTTGGAGATTGGCCTATAATTAGCTAAGATAGCTGGGTCAAGTGATGGCTTTTTAAGTAATGGTTTAATTACTGCCACCTTAAAAGCCTGTGGTACATAGCCAACTAATAAAGATAGATTGATCATATTTAACATCGAAGCATTAAATAATGGTAGGTCTTCCTTGAGCAGCCTGGTAGGAATGGGGTCTAATAGACATGTTGATGATTTGGATGAAGTAACTAATGAAAATAACTGAGACAGAACAATCTGAGAGAAAGAGTCTAACAAAATACCGGCATCACTGAAAGCAGCCAAAGATAACGATACGTCTTTCGGATGGTTATGAGTAATTCTTTCTCTAATAGTTAAAATTTTATTAGCAAAGAAAGTCATGAAGTCATTACTAGTTAAAGTTAAAGGAATACTCGGCTCAATAGAGCTCTGACTCTTTGTCAGCCTGGCTACAGTGCTGAAAAGAAACCTGGGGTTGTTCTTATTTTCTTCAATTAGTGATGAGTAGTAAGATGTCCTAGCTTTACGGAGGGCTTTTTTATAGAGCAACAGACTCTTTTTCCAGGCTAAGTGAAGATCTTCTAAATTAGTGAGACGCCATTTCCTCTCCAACTTACGGGTTATCTGCTTTAAGCTGCGAGTTTGTGAGTTATACCACGGAGTCAGGCACTTATGATTTAAAGCTCTCTTTTTCAGAGGAGCTACAGCATCCAAAGTTGTCTTCAATGAGGATGTAAAACTATTGACGAGATACTCTATCTCACTTACAGAGTTTAGGTAGCTACTCTGCACTGTGTTGGTATATGGCATTAGAGAACATAAAGAAGGAATCATATCCTTAAACCTAGTTACAGCGCTTTCTGAAAGACTTCTAGTGTAATGAAACTTATTCCCCACTGCTGGGTAGTCCATCAGAGTAAATGTAAATGTTATTAAGAAATGATCAGACAGAAGGGAGTTTTCAGGGAATACTGTTAAGTCTTCAATTTCCATACCATAAGTCAGAACAAGATCTAAGATATGATTAAAGTGGTGGGTGGACTCATTTACATTTTGAGCAAAGCCAATTGAGTCTAATAATAGATTAAATGCAGTGTTGAGGCTGTCATTCTCAGCATCTGTGTGGATGTTAAAATCGCCCACTATAAATATCTTATCTGAGCTAAGCACTAAGTCAGACAAAAGGTCTGAAAATTCACAGAGAAACTCACAGTAACGATCAGGAGGACGATAGATAACAACAAATAAAACTGGTTTTTGGGACTTCCAATTTGGATGGACAAGACTAAGAGTCAAGCTTTCAAATGAATTAAAGATCTGTCTGGGTTTTTGATTAATTAATAAGCTGGAATGGAAGATTGCTGCTAATCCTCCGCCCCGGCCCATGCTACGAGCATTCTGGCAGTTAGTGTGACTCGGGGGTGTTGACTCATTTAAACTAACATATTCATCCTGCTGTAACCAGGTTTCTGTAAGGCAGAATAAATCAATATGTTGATCAATTATTATATCATTTACTAACAGGGACTTAGAAGAGAGAGACCTAATGTTTAATAGACCACATTTAACTGTTTTAGTCTGTGGTGCAGTTGAAGGTGCTATATTATTTTTTCTTTTTGAATTTTTATGCTTAAATAGATTTTTGCTGGTTATTGGTGGTCTGGGAGCAGGCACCGTCTCTACGGGGATGGGGTAATGAGGGGATGACAGGGGGAGAGAAGCTGCAGAGAGGTGTGTAAGACTACAACTCTGCTTCCTGGTCCCAACCCTGGATAGTCACGGTTTGGAGGATTTAAGAAAATTGGCCAGATTTGTAGAAATGAGAGCTGCTCCATCCAAAGTGGGATGGATGCCGTCTCTCCTAACAAGACCAGGTTTTCCCCAGAAGCTTTGCCAATTATCTATGAAGCCCACCTCATTTTTTGGACACCACTCAGACAGCCAGCAATTCAAGGAGAACATGCGGCTAAACATGTCACTCCCAGTCCGATTGGGGAGGGGCCCAGAGAAAACTACAGAGTCTGACATTGTTTTTGCAAAGTTACACACCGATTCAATGTTAATTTTAGTGACCTCCGATTGGCGTAACCGGGTGTCATTACTGCCGACGTGAATTACAATTTTACCAAATTTACGCTTAGCCTTAGCCAGCAGTTTCAAATTTCCTTCAATGTCGCCTGCTCTGGCCCCCGGAAGACAATTGACTATGGTTGCTGGTGTCGCTAACTTCACATTTCTCAAAACAGAGTCGCCAATAACCAGAGTTTGATCCTCGGCGGGTGTGTCGCCGAGTGGGGAAAAACGGTTAGAAATGTGAACGGGTTGCTGGTGTACACAGGGCTTCTGTTTAGGGCTACGCTTCCTCCTCACAGTCACCCAGTCGGCCTGCTTTCCCAGCTGCTCAGGATCTGCCAGAGGGAAACTAACGGCGGCTAAGCTTCCTTGGTCCGCACCGACTACAGGGGCCTGGCTAGCTGTAGAATTTTCCACGGTGCGGAGCCGAGTCTCCAGTTCGCCCAGCCTGGCCTCCAAAGCTACGAATAAGCTACACTTATTACAAGTACCATTACTGCTTGGATGTCTAGTAACTTCCTACTTTTAAACTTTGATAAGACTGAAATGATGGTTCTTGGTCCAGCGAGACATCGGCATCAGTTTGACCAGCTGGCGCTCAGCCTGGGTTCCTGTGTCATACATCATACGGACAAAATGAGGAACCTTGGGGTAATTTTTGATCCCACGTTGTCTTTTGACCTCCACATCAGGGATGTTACTAGGACTGCTTTTTTCCATCTGAGAAATATAGCGAGGGTCCGCCCCATCCTGTCCATGGCTGATGTTGAGACCCTGATTCATGCTTTTGTTTCTTCTAGACTAGATTATTGTAATGTTCTATTTTCAGGGTTACCACAGTCCAGCATTAGGGATCTTCAGCTGGTTCAGAACGCTGCCACCAAACTTCTGACACGTAGCAGAAGGTCTGAACATATCACACCCATTTTGGCATCTATGCACTGGCTCCCTGTCTCTGTGAGAGCAGATTTTAAGGTTTTGTTATTGACTTATAAGGTTGTTCATGGACTGGCGCCATCTTATCTGGCTGATCTGGTGGAACTCTATGTGCCGGCCCGGGCTTTCCGGTCGTAGGATGCGGGACTTCTCTGTGTTCCCAGGATGAAGAAGAAGTCAGCAGGTCAAAGAGCCTTTTCGTATCGTGCACCCACCCTGTGGAACAGTCTTCCTGCGACCATGAGGCAGTCTGAGTCTGTGGAAATTTTTAAGTCAAGACTCAAAACCTATTTTTATTCTCTTTCTTATGGATAGTTTTTATTTTTATTTGTTTTATTCTTTTACTTCTGTTTTTATTTATGTATTTGGATTTTTTATTCATTTTTAATTATTTATTCAATTTTATGTTGACTTGTTTTATGTAAGGCGCCTTGAGATGGCTTTTGCTGTGATTTGGTGCATTATAAGCTAATTAAATTAAATTAATAAAATAATTAAAGAATAAACTTTCAGCTCTTAAATAAGTGATTTATTTTCTGCTTGTTGCCGGCTGAGAAACGCACCCGGAGCAAAAGCTGAACGACTTCTTTAAAAACGCCACGGTTATTCACAAGCAATTCTCCGATAAGGAATTAAAGCATTTCCAGAGGATAGGTTTTTGTCAGGTCTTTCTTTCTTTAATATTTATTTCATTCATTTTAAAGAAAAAAACAGAAAAGCAGAAATAAAGCATCACAAAACACCACAATGAGAAGGAGCAGAGAGAACTTGGACAGAAACAACACCAAAAAGTCAGATTAAAAAACTTCATTTACTCTGTGTGCTGCCAACAGGTCTGCTTCACATGATATAAAGTTTGTTTTTGTTCATTTAAAAAAAATTAAAATACACGTTTGAACAATGATTCTTCCTGTTCGCTAACCAGGGATTTGTTTAGAATGGAAATACAGACATTAACAGTGTCGGGTTCGGACAGAAATATGAACCGCAGTTCAGAAATGTTGCACTCTAATGACCAACATGAAGTAACACAAAAGCAAAGTAAAGCACAAAATTCAAATGTCAGGAAATGAATGTGTACTTATTTTACTTACTGAAAGTATCAAAGTATGAGGAAAAGACTAAAACGTTCACCTCTGCAACAGCTGCAGTGATTTTGGTTGCTTTTGTCAGCCACATCATGTGGTCTGATGGGTTTAAAACAGTCCAACATGGTGACGGAAGAATGAAGCCATGGTGGAATCTGTTTCTATGGGACGTTCTGTTGAGTGTTGTCTCTTGGTACTATATTCTCTTTCACGTCACTCAAAGTCTGTATTTTAATCTTGACCAAGCTCAATACCAAAGCCAAACACTCTGATTCATCACTCAAGATGGCTCACTCACTCACTTTACATTGTTGTTTTTAGCAGCACAGGGAATATAAGCTGCCAAATAATCAACACACCTTGTTCATCCATTTATTCATTGATTTTCTGCTGAATATCTGGGTCTAGTGGAAGTCGATCAAGCAGAACAGCCACCACTTCCTTATCCTCAGCCAAGTCCAAAGACTCTTCCTCTGGGATCTTGATGCATTTGCATACCATCTTGACGATATAATCTCTCCAGTGTGTCCTGGGTCTTCCCTGGGACCTTGTACCAGTTGGGCATGTCTGCAAGACCTCCCAAGGGACATACTTACAAGATGTCTGAATCACCTCCATTCGATGAAATGAAGCAGTGGCCCTACTCCAATTCTCTCCTGGATATTCACAACAGGGGAACCTCACGTCCGCTGCTTGTATGTGAAACCTTGTTCTTTTGGCAAAGTAAGTTCTTTTGGCTGCTCCCTTGTTTTACTTGGGGTCACCACAGTATATCCGAGGTGGATCTGCATGTTGATTTGGCACAGGTTTTACACCAGATGTCCTTCCTGACACAAATCAAATTAAATCAAATCAATTTTATTTATATAGCGCCAAATCACAACAACAGTTGCCCCAAGGCACTTTATATTGCAAGGCAAAATCCAAACAATAATCACAGAAAAACCCCAACGGTCAAAACGACCCCCTATGAGCAAGCACTTGGCGACAGTGGGAAGGAAAAACTCCCTTTTAACAGGAAGAAACCTCCAGCAGAACCAGGCTCAGGGATGGGCAGTCTTCTGCTGGGACTGGTTGGGGCTGAGGGGAGAGAATCAGGAAAAAGACATGCTGTGGAGGGGAGCAGAAATCAATCACTAATGATTAAATGCAGAGTGGTGCATACAGAGCAAAAAGAGAAAGAAACACTCAGTGCATCATGGGAACCCCCCAGCAGTCTAAGTCTATAGCAGCATAACTAAGGGATGGTTCAGGGTCACCTGATCCAGCCCTAACTATAAGCTTTAGCAAAAAGGAAAGTTTTAAGCCCAATCTTAAAAGTAGAGAGGGTGTCTGTCTCCCTGATCCGAATTGGGAGCTGGTTCCACAGGAGAGGAGCCTGAAAGCTGAAGGCTCTGCCTCCCATTCTACTCTTACAAACCCTAGGAACTACAAGTAAACCTGCTGTCTGAGAGTGAAGCGCTCTATTGGGGTGATATGGTACTAAGAGGTCCCTAAGACAAGATGGGACCTGATTATTCAAAACCTTATAAGTAAGAAGAAGAATTTTAAATTCTATTCCACAATTAACAGAAAGCCAATGAAGAGAGGGCAATATGGGTGAAATATGCTCTCTCCTTCTAGTCCCCGTCAGTACTCTAGCTGCAGCATTTTGAATCAACTGAAGGCTTTTCAGGGAACTTTTAGGACAACCTGATAATAATGAATTACAATAGTCCAGCCTAGAGGAAATAAATGCATGAATTAGTATTTCAGCATCACTCTAAGACAAGACCTTTCTAATTTTAAAGATACTGCGCAAATGTAAAAAAGCAGTCCTACATATTTGCTTAATATGCGCATTGAAGGACATATCCTGATCAAAAATGACTCCAAGATTTCTCACAGTATTACTAGAGGTCAGGGTAATGCCATCCAGAGTAAGGATCTGGTTAGACCCCATGTTTCTAAGATTAGTGGGGCCAAGTACAATAACTTCAGTTGTATCTGAATTTAAAAGCAGGAAATTAGAGGTCATCCATGTCTTTATGTCTGTAAGACATTCCTGCAGTTTAACTAATTGGTGTGTGTCCTCTGGCTTCATGGATAGATAAAGCTGGGTATCATCTGCATAACAATGAAAATTTAAGCAATGCTTTCTAATAATACTGCCTAAGGGAAGCATGTATAAAGTGAATAAAATTGGTCCTAGCACAGAACCTTGTGGAACTCCATAATTAACCTTAGTCTGTGAAGAAGTCTCCCCATTTACATGAACAAATTGTAATCTATTAGATAAATATGATTCAAACCACCGCAGCGCAGTGCCTTTAATACCTATGGCATGCTCTAATCTCTGTAATAAAATTTTATGGTCAACAGTATCAAAAGCAGCACTGAGGTCTAACAGGACAAGCACAGAGATGAGTCCACTGTCTGAGGCCATAAGAAGATCATTTGTAACCTTCACTAATGCTGTTTCTGTACTATGATGAATTCTGAAACCTGACTGAAACTCTTCAAATAGACCATTCCTCTGCAGATGATGAGTTAGCTGTTTTACAACTACCCTTTCAATAATTTTTGAGAGAAAAGGAAGGTTGGAGATTGGCCTATAATTAGCTAAGATAGCTGGGTCAAGTGATGGCTTTTTAAGTAATGGTTTAATTACTGCCACCTTAAAAGCCTGTGGTACATAGCCAGCTAATAAAGATAGATTGATCATATTTAAGATTGAAGCATTAATTAATGGTAGGGCTTCCTTGAGCAGCCTGGTAGGAATGGGGTCTAATAGACATGTTGATGGTTTGGAGGAAGTGACTAATGAAAATAACTCAGACAGAACAATCGGAGAGAAACAGTCTAAGCAAATACCAGCATTACTGAAAGCAGCCACAGAGTCTTTGGGATGGTTATGAGTATTTTTTTCTCTAATAGTTAAAATTTTATTAACAAAGAAAGTCATGAAGTCATTACTAGTTAAAGTTAAAGGAATACTCGGCTCAATAGAGCTATGACTCTTTGTCAGCCTGGCTACAGTGCTGAAAAGAAACCTGTGGTTCTTATTTTCTTCAATTAGTGATGAGTAGTAAGATGTCCTAGCTTTACAGAGGGCTTTTTTATAGAGCAACAGACTCTTTTTCCAGGCTAAGTGAAGATCTTCTAAATTAGTGAGACACCATTTCCTCTCCAACTTACGGGTTATCTGCTTTAAGCTGTGAGTTTGTGAGTTATACGAGGTCTGTGAGAAAATAAGCGGACCTTTTTATTTTTTTCAAAAACTGTATGGATTTGAATCACGTGCGATTACATCAGCCAACCTTGAACCCTCGTGCTCATGCGTGAGTTTTTTCACGCCTGTCAGTTACGTCATTCGCCTGTGGGCAGGCTTTGAGTGAGGAGTGGTCCACCCCTCCCGTCGGAATCCCTTTGTCTGACAACTTCCTGATAGACTGGCGCTTTGCTTTATCAAAATTTTTTCAGAACCTGTGAGGCACATCGAAGTGGACACCATTCGAGAAATTCAGCTGGTTTTCAGTGAAAATTTTAACGGCTGATGAGAGATTATGGAGTGTTATGTGCGGACGGATTCGCACGTCGGCAGGCAGCCGGCAGGCAGCCGGCATGGCGCGCTGCCACAGGAAAAACACCTCCGTGTTGATAACCATTTGTAAAAACCAGGCGGCTTTTTAAATAGATTTTGACTGGTTGTTGGTGGTCTGGGAGCAGGCACCGTCTCTACGGGGATGGGGTATTGGGGGGATGGCAGGGGGAGAGAATCTGCAGAGAGGTGTGTAAGACTACAACTCTGCTTCCTGGTCCCAACCCTGGATAGTCACGGTTTGGAGGGTTTAATAAAATTGGCCAGATTTCTAGAGATGAGAGTTGCTCCATCCAAAGTGGGATGGATGCCGTCTCTCCTAACAAGACCAGGTTTTCCCCAGAAGCTTTGCCAATTATCTATGAAGCCCACCTCATTTTTTGGACACCACTCAGACAGCCAGCAATTCAAGGAGAACATGCGGCTAAACATGTCACTCCCGGTCTGATTGGGGAGGGGCCCAGAGAAAACTACAGAGTCCGACATTGTTTTTGCAAAGTTACACACTGATTCAATGTTAATTTTAGTGACCTCCGATTGGTGTAACTGGGTGTCATTACTGCCGACGTGAATTACAATCTTACCAAATTTACGCTTAGCCTTAGCCAGCAGTTTCAAATTTCCTTCAATGTCGCCTGCTCTGGCCCCCGGAAGACAATTGACTATGGTTGCTGGTGTCGCTAACTTCACATTTCTCAAAACAGAGTCGTCAATAACCAGAGTTTGTTACAACTCCACATTACGTGGGGAAATGGGCAGGGTGAGGGTTTCAACTAGGAACCTTCTGCGCTGAAACCAAGAGCACTAACTTGGCCACCACCCTTAATAGGTGTTTACACTCTACAACTATGCAAGTAAGTCCCTTCAGCTTCACCCTTGTTTTTGGTCACCACAGCAAATCTGAGGTGGATCTGCATGTTGATTTGGCACAAGTTTTACTCTGGGTGCCTGACACAACTCCACATTACATGGAGAAATGAGTAGGAGTGGGGTTTGAACCACACTGAAACCAAACACACTAACCACCTGGCCACCACCCCTGCTTGTTCTTTAGTCATTACCCAAATTTCATGAACATAGATGAAGGTAGGTGCATTGATCAAGAGTCTCACCTTCTGGCTCTGCTCTTTCTTCACCAAGGCGGTCTGGTACAACGTGTGCAGGACAAACCTTGTTATCAACATTTTTAAGATGTTTACTTGAAGCTGTACATCCTTTCAAATTTCACAAAACTGACAGAATTTCAGTTCTATTGGAATCCATGCATTATAATGTCCTTTTATTCTTAAACAGGTTTCAAAATTGCAGGTCTTTTTTTTTAATGAAGAGAACACATTTATCTGGGGGGAATTTCATAATGAAAGTTTTCTTTTCCATTTAACATTGTCTGTAGGAGTTAATGCATGTGCGCATGCATGAGGTTTTGAAATGACCTGACGTTACCTTTGACCTCACGTGATGTCCTTATATGAGGTGTGCACACTAACATCTGTAAGATGTCTTGTCAGACACTTCAGAGGTTTTATCTGGTTTCAGAAACAACATTTTTAGATATTAAAAGTGTTTGTTTCTTATTAACCTTTACAAAATATATGAGAAACATTAAATTCATGTTGTATGGCTGGGGGGCCTGGCTGCCTTTTTGTTTCTGTCTTTTGTTTTTCCTTCCAGGTGGCTTGCATTTGGGACTGAGTGGCTGTGTAGCTGAGTTTATCAGGACCTCACCCTGATCACCTGCGGCTCGTCAGGACTCACAGCTGTGGTGCATCTACATGGATTGGAACATGGTGGCATTTAAGACTGGAGTACACAGTGTGTATTTGCCAGAGACTCGACCTTGTGACCAGACGAGTGAGATCGTCGTCTCGGGAGCCATCTCATCATCAGTGGATGCAGAGAACATCCAGGTTTGATGCATGGTCTGTGAAAGAGGAGGGGGTGAGGTCTCACGCTCGTCAGCACACTTCCTGAGGTACGTTAGATTTTGTGACTAACATTTATACAGTCAGTAAATGTGGTGTCCCTCACACCTTATTATATTGAGCTGTATGTTGGTCGTTTAAATCAGCTTCCACTGCTGTGGAGTTTTGTGAACTGGATGTTCCATGCCTGCAGGGTGGGAAGCTGATTAGTAATTAAGCCAGGAAGTGTTTCCTGTTTGTGCACCTTTGAGTGGTCTCTCTGTGTGTTGAGTGTGGACTCACATAATGATTCCTTCTTTCACAGACTCGGTTTGTCGCGGCCACCTGGGGGGTGTTGGCGGGGTCCTTGGGTCCGAACCAGTTCTGGCTCCGGACCGTTAGCGCTGCTGGGAGCGCACCGCAATCCACCACGCCAGACCGCGCACTTTTATATTTTTCACAGCACTGTTATGTTCATTAAACTCTGTTATCCTTTGTACCGTGCTCTGCTTATTTTATACTGGGTCCTTCAAACGCTGGTCGGTTCTCCGGGCTGCGTCCGACACATAACAATTCATATAGAAATAAGACATTACGGAGCCAAGTTGGATTATTTTCTTTGAGAAAGCAGCCAGCTCTTGTCACCGTGCATCTCTACTCTGATTGGCTGTCTCCATGTGCTTTCCAGCATCCCACGTGATCTATGACATCGCTATGGTTACTATCATAGACTGTATGCGTCGCTACTGTAAGTAGTTCAAGGTTGTCTGTTTGCTTGAATTTTTTTCCCTTCAGGGGAACTATTTATTCATTTTTTCGAGACAGCACAAATTTTGATCATACTGGCAATGTCACACTATGAATTCCTATTGAAAAGGCAAATAAATTAAATGATAGTGATCCCAAACAAAAATATTTTTTGACTTGAATCTTGAAGGCTGTACAATTTTAAGTTCTTCAGCTCTTCTCGAATATTGGTAATGAAATTACTCCCTCTAATTATTCCTGATCTTAAACCGAAAAGTGGAGCGATAATTAAAAGCAGTTTTAGTGTATGATAAGTAACACTAGAGTTCTGAGAAGGGGGTTAAGGGCCATTTGTAGAAGCTCTGGTGTGAAAAGAGGTTTTGACATCTTTGTGAGCAGCACTAACAGAGCAGCGCAGCGAGGTACATGTCATCTGTAGGACTTATTATTTGCGTGTTAATTCAGGTGGCTGATAATTAACATCAAATCTTCAAGGGAGTAACTATTTCATCACAAGTTTACAGAAATAAAAACAGCTTTTAAAATAAAAAAGCCTTAAATGCAATTCAGTGCTTTGCAGAATGTGGATTGTTAGTCAGTTTGTGGTCTTTTGTTTTCTCTTCACACTGCTGAGAAAAACTAGCTTGTTGTTCCATCGGACTGTGCTTCTAGAGGATATGTCCTTTGTGATTTTTATCTAATTGTGCATATTTGTCATGCTGTTCAGTGTAAGGCAACGACAGACAGACTAAACACAAAATACACTATTAAATGTTTGCAGAGATTGATCGTAAAGCAATTTAATAGCTACTCCATCACAAGCTCAAACTGATGAATGAACTTATTGCTGAAATTTTTTTTCCCTGTAATCAGTCTTGCTATAATGAGATAATCCATTCACTAAACTCCAGATGATTTTTTTTTAATAATCTCATTTAAAAAAAATTAATGCTATTTTTATTACCCATTATGGGTAAGTTTTCCTTACTGACCATTTTTCATTATTAGAAGACTTCCTGTTACCACCGGCCCTGTTTCTGTGCACAATTTAAAAAAGAAACAAAACAAAAAAACAGCCAAAGTTGTGGTACATTGCTTGTTGGTTAGACATTGGCTGCTTTACTGTAAATAAACACAGACTGGGGAAAAAAAAAGAGAAATAAACAGCAAAAACCCACAAATGTCTTGAGTTGAAAACCTGGAATTTCAAGGATGGATGTCTACAAGTAAAACAAAGCAGATTTTTCTGATGTTGTTTTTGAGCACTTTCTACCTAAATATCATGCTAAAATCTAAAGGATATTAATGTAGAACAGGTCATCTCCTGCATGGCACTGTTCCTTATTAGAACCCTATCAACCCAAACAATAATTTGCAGGAATTATGTGGGGGAATCTCATTTCTGCCACACTTTTGTTCTTTCAGTCATTACCAAAAGTTCATGACCATGGGTGAGTATAGAAGTGTAAATTGAGAGTCTCACCTTCCAGCTCTAGCAATATTTCAGTTTTTTAGAAGGGTTTCTGGTTTAGTATTTGTTGTTTGTATCTTGGCTCATGTGTATAGGCAGAGCCCACTGCCATATTTTACAGACAAGTTCCTATTTTTGTTTTATTTGTATTCATTTTTAGAACATTTTTCCTATGACTTGTTTTTCTGAAATGACTTTAGTTGCGAAATAGTAGAAATTTTCCGATACGAAAGGGACACACTATTCGTTGACATAGTAAAAATTAAAATGTTGCCTGAAACCCATTAATTGTGTCCAGTGTGTAAACAAACAGAAAAGTTACATGAAGTTAGTTATCGTTACATAAACATAAAGTTCATTTATGTTATGAAAAATTACAAGAAACTAAATACTGTTTCACTATTTTTCAATTCCTGCTTTTGTACAGTGATTTTAAATTGTTCACTTCACAGATATGTTGTTGCAGTGTTCTTCTCACAATGTGAGTCAATGTGAGGCTGTGGGACCTAGAATGACATTTTTCTTGAGGTCCAAATTTGGTGATGGCACCTCTCCTGTTCTGACGGCTTCAGCTGAGCTCAGGCTTTTGGCGTTCGACCACCTGAGCCAAAAGAGGATAGAAAGCATTCAGTGAGTGAATCTCCACAGTGGCTCCAAGAGTGGAGTTAAGATTCACATTTCTAAATGCCAAAATGAGATTATTTTTAAAGCAAATGTCAGAAAAGGAAGGCTGCAGTTTGATGCATTAGGGTCTCAAAAAATGTATTTCTTTTAAAGAAATAAAAATTCAATGTCAGCATAAATATAAGTCTGTCTACTCAGCAAGGAGGTGAGGATATTTTAAGTTTGAATTAATGCAGCCATACATTAACTGACTGTGTATTTAAATTAAATCTATAATGATCATGTTTCATAGGTTTTACACACACACACATATATATATATATATATATATATATATATATATATATATATATATATATATATATATATATATATATATATATATATATATATATATATATATATATATATATAACAAATAATGGATGGTAAAGAGTCCAACATAGAGAAATTACCGCCGATCGACAGGCTGAAACAACCAGATCATTTCCAACGTGAAGGCTTTGTTGATCCGGGACGTCGTCTGACTTTCACAAAAATGGCAGGAGACGTGGACATCAGTACTTTTTCAGCACATTCCACTGTTACAGGAGTTTTTTTCATGGAAAGAAAAGCGGAAGATTGGACCACCATGCCGCTCATGGCGCGGCACAAAACCACCTCCGTGTTGGTCTCACAGGACGGCTTTGAGATGGCTTTCAGATGGCTGTCGGTGGTTTTTCAGTCGTGTGACTAACCGAGAAATTGTGAATGAGCCTGGACATGCCAGAACATGTCCTGCTTCATCACGGCTTTGCTTTGCATCATCCACCGCGACGCGCGAAGCCTCCACTCCTCTTTCCATGACAAAAACTCCTGTAACAGTGGAATGTGCCATTCATTTCCAAACTGGACGCTGTGTTTTATCCGAGACGTCATCTGACTAACACAGGAATTGTGAAAAGACGTGGACATCAGCACTTTTTCGGCACATTGAGACAGACGTGCAGAGGAATTCCGCGCGTTGCGGCGGTGCCACATGGCGCAAAGCAACGCCGTGATAAAGCCTCACGGGACATGTTCTGGCATGTCCAGGCACATCCACAATTTCTCGGATAATCACTCGATGGAAAAACCACCGACAGCTGTCTGAACGCCATCTCAAAGCCGTCCTGTGAGACCAAAATGGAGGTGGTTTTGTCTCGCTTCAACAGTGAATCAGTCGTGATGCGCGAAGCCTCCGCTCAGCTTTCCATGACAAAATCTCTTGTTAAAAGTGAAATCTGCCGGAAAATGGTTGATGTCCAGCTCTTGTGATAACCAGAGAAAGTGCACACGACGGTCCCGGCTCCACAGAGCCATCCGTTTAGAAATGATCCGGTGGTTTGTAGCTCTCAATGGCGGCACGGAGCGCGTCCTTGAAGCCGTCCTTAAAGCTGTAGTAACAGTCCTTATTCTCTGTGAAGCCCGTAAAATTTTCACTGAAAGCCAGATAAATTTTTCGAATGGTTTCCAGCTGCCAGTCTCTAACAGTTTCTGAAAAAATTCTGATGGAAAAAAAGCCCAAATCATTCTGCCATTTCCTGACAATGAAAATCCACCGAGGGGGTGGACCACTCCTCACTCAAAGGCTGCTCACAGGCAAATGACGCAACCGACAGGCGTGGAAAAACTCACGCATGCGCACGAGGGTTCAAGCTTGTCTGACGCAATCACACGTGATTCAAATCCATATGGTTTTTGAAAAAAATAATAAGGTCGGATACTTTTCTAATAGACCTCGTACTTTATGTTGATGTAAAAGAAATAACTGAAAACATGGAGGATGTAATAGTTTGTGCCTGGATATTATTACAATAAAACAAACTTCTGGTCATCAACATTCATGTAAACAAGTCTTCTGTCCCCCTCTGCAAATCACTCATGGACATTATAGATATATTCGAATTCCAGCAATGCATTCAGGGTTCAAACTGAATTAGCTGAAACACAATGGATTTGGTCCTTGCCCGTGCTGTTACCGTCTCAAATATTGATAGTGGTTTTAGATCACTCACTTGTTAAGTTTACCGTCTCACTGCCTTGTCTGCTTGGATAAGACACACGTATCATCACGGGGTCACATCAAAATCCTCAATGACTTATGAACTTGGAGTTAGGATGCCTGATATCGTTGCGTCATACTCCCGACATGATCATTGAATAGATAGCCTTGTGGACAACTTAAATTCAGTTCTCACAAGCACATTGGACACCTATTCTAACCCCCCACAAAACTCTCTCACCTTGTTTCAGTGATCACTTCTTGGGCCTCAAGCATAAGTTTACAGGTCTAGAGCGAAAATGCTGCAGTTCAAAACTAGAAGTATCCCACCTTGTGTGAAGTGATGCTGTTTTAGACTATAAGAATGCACTATTGGCTACAAAGCGGGCCTATTACTCTGATTGGATCAATAGAAAAGCATAACCCAAAGTTCCTGTTCGACATGGTGCCAACATTTTTTAAAGGACAACCACCTGTAAGTCGCTCTCCTTTTACAGTCAAGATTTCTTAGCTTTCTTCAGAAACAAATAGATGAGATTAGGTCAAATATAACCCAGCATGTTTTAGTCCCACCTCTGGATTCTGTTACTGACATGGGTACCATCGCTGATGCATCACGAGATTTATTGAATTTGATACCATTTCGCTGGGTGTGCAGATGAAACTAAAAACCTTCGCTAAATGCTCAGTGTGTCTTTTTAACCCTATACCAACAACAAAAGTGTTTGAGGACCTGTGGCCCACTCTTGGGCCTACTGCACTAAAAATTATTAATCTGTCACTAACCTCAGGATCGGTTCTAAATGTTTTAAATCTGCAGCAATTAAACCATTACTTATAAAATCTAACCTTGACCCCGATCTCCTGAAAAAGGCTGATATCAAACCTGTCATTTTGTTCTAAAAATCATTGAAAAAGTAGTTTCACAGCAGCTTGTGGACTACCTCACTGAGAATAATGTCTTTGAGCCACTGCAGTCTGCATTTTGAATCCACCATTCCATGGAAACAACTCTCACTAAAGTGGTCAATGATAGATAGATAGATAGATAGATAGATAGATAGATAGATAGATAGATAGATAGATAGATAGATAGATAGATAGATAGATAGATAGATAGATAGATAGATAGATAGATAGATAGATAGATAGATAGATAGATAGATAGATAGATAGATAGATAGATAGATAGATAGATAGATAGATAGATAGATAGATAGATAGATAGATAGATAGATAGATAGATAGATAGATAGATTGATTGATTGTCATTACTACAAGTGCAATGAAATTTCTTCACACCCAAGCACCTCAGACAAAAATACAATTGATCCACAATTACTACAAGCTGAACGTAATAATGGCACACATCAGAATTAAAACAACAGTACATATACATTTGATTGTTTATGTACGCTATACTTTAAGACAGTCCGTCATCCGAATTGAGTAAATGTGGGGGGGGGCGGCTGCAGCACCTGTCACGTGCAGCCATGAGCTCGGAAGGAGCAACAGGGCGGAGGCAAGGGGGGTGTGGTAGGGGCGGAGCAGAGAGAGGGCATGCGTCATGTGTGCAGATAGATGAGATGAGTTTGTTATCAGTCAGATGAGTTTGTATCAGTTTCTATCAGTGTGTGCATAATGTCTGGAGTTGCCTTGACAACATCAGACTGTCGGGGAGGGCAGACGATAAAAGGGTCTCCCGAATGGTTCACCAAGGCAGTAATAATTCTTCTGGAAAAAAACAGTGGGGCGTTTTGATCTTCGGAGGCTGATGAGCCTGTCATGATTAGGGTTGAGCAGAGAAACACATTTGCAGCTCCTCTGACCGACCAAATTCAATTTATGAGTATTCCCTGGTCTCTGACATCTTCCTTTGCAAGGCATACATTTGCTCTGAGATGTTATTCAACTTAAGTGTGAGTTCAAGGGTTAATGCAGTGGTGAGGGATCATGGTTCTGGTAGCAGCCGTCTTGCCGATTCTCTGGTAGGTCAGGGCAGCACATAAACAATAAGCACCAGCCCTCCCACAAAAACCAAATATAAATAAGTCTTCAACATCCTCCAAAGAGAGTGGTACCAAGCACGCAACACGCCACTTCTCCCAGGTGTCGAGAACATAGCCCACACGGTAGGTTCCATCTGGGCATGCAGGGTCCCCCAGCCCTGATTTCCTTGTTGAAAAAATGGTGTCAATAGTATTCATAGCGGACCCGGCGCCACGAGGGGGCGTTTGGGGGCAACACCCCCTCACGTCATCAACCTCGCCCCCTCAGATGTGAGAGTTATCAAAAAATAAAAAGAAAAAGAAATACTGGAAAATATAGCAAAATATTAGTTATTCAATAATATCACGCATTTAACAAATAAACCAAATTAATTAACTAAAGTAATTAATTTTAAAACAAATGGATATGGTGTGTCTGTGTTCAAGCGATTTGATAGGTTGAGGATCAATCAATCAATCAACTTTTTTCTTATATAGCGCCAAATCACAACAAACAGTTGCCCCAAGGCGCTCCATATTGTAAGGCAAGGCCATACAATAATTATAAAAAACCCCAACGGTCAAAACGACCCCCTATGAGCAAGCACTTGGCAACAGTGGGAAGGAAAAACTCCCTTTTAACAGGAAGAAACCTCCAGCAGAACCAGGCTCAGGGAGGGGCAGTCTTCTGCTGAGACTGGTTGGGGCTGAGGGAAAAAAACAGGAAAAAGACATGCCGTGAAGGGGGGCAGAGATCGATCACTAATGATTAAATGCAGAGTGATGCATACGGAGCAAAAAGAGAAAGAAACAGTGCATCATGGGAACCCCCCCACAATCTACGTCTAAAGCAGCATAACCAAGGGATGGTCCAGGGTCACCCGATCCAGCCCTAACTATAAGCTTTAGCGAAAAGGAAAGTTTTAAGCCTAATCTTAAAAGTAGAGAGGGTATCTGTCTCCCTGATCTGAATTGGGAGCTGGTTCCACAGGAGAGGAGCCTGAAAGCTGAAGGCTCTGCCTCCCATTCTACTCTTACAAACCCTAGGAACTACAAGTAAGCCCGCAGTCTGAGAGCGAATGGGTCTAATGGGGTAATATGGTACTACGAGGTCCCTAAGATAAGATGGGACCTGATTATTCAAAACCTTATAAGTAAGAAGAAGAATTTTAAATTCTATTCTAGAATTAACAGGAAGCCAATGAAGAGAGGCCAACACGGGTGAGATATGCTCTCTCCTGCTAGTCCCCGTCAGTACTCTAGCTGCAGCATTCTGAACCAACTGAAGGCTTTTTAGGGAACTTTTAGGACAACCTGATATTAATGAATTACAATAGTCCAGCCTAGAGGAAATAAATGCATGAATTAGTTTTTCAGCATCACTCTGAGACAAGACCTTTCTGATTTTAGAGATATTGCGTAAATGCAAAAAGGCAGTCCTACATATTTGTTTAATATGCGCTTTGAATGACATATCCTGATCAAAAATGACTCCAAGATTTCTCACAGTATTACTAGAGATCAGGGAAATGCCATCCAGAGTAACGATCTGGTTAGACACCATGCTTCTAAGATTTGTGGGGCCAAGTACAATAACTTCAGTTTTATCTGAGTTTAAAAGCAGGAAGGATTGCGCTTGTCAGTGCGGCAGAGGGCAAGGATCCTGAGTCCAGCGATTATGGCAAGGTGGACGAACTAAAGCATGCTCGATTTATTCAAGCAGTGTCAGAGCTGGAGTTCCTGGGATTCATCAAGTCCACCAAGCAAAAGGCAGATCATGCAGCACGACTCACTTGGGAGGGTGTTAAGATTTTGCACACAAGTGGAAAAAGCATGCAGCATGAACGAAAGGCGAACTTAATAAGGCTGGCATTTGAGAATGACCTAACCAGGAAATTCAACGGAGAGTGGCGAGATGTCCTTCTCAGAAGATTCAACGCGGCATCCAACCAAAGGCTTCAACTCTTCTGAGGTAGGCTAGCATCCAGTTTCCACACAGAATTTTATGTTAAGATATGGACTTTTATGGTAAGATAAAAGTTATGTATTGTTGTAAATACAGTGGTCCCTCGCTATAACGCGGTTCACCTTTCGTGGCCTCGCAGTGCTGATTTTTTTAGTCTAATTTTGCATGCTTTTTTTTTTTTTTTACAGCGCCCAGTGACCCCGCCCCCTGTGATAAACTCATCGCCCCCTTAATATTTTTTTTCTGGCGCCGGGCCTGGTTTATAGACCAGCTGATCAATTCCATGGTTAATCCAAATATAGTTTGAAGAATGCACAGTCTGCCAAAATTGGGATTTTTAAAGTTGGAGCAGAGATAGAGGAGAGAGGAGGAGGTGCGACCACCCTCGCCGGAGTCCCAAGCAGAATCTCCTGCTTGATATGGATTTGGACACCATGGTTCTGTTACTGTTAAATCTTAGCACTACGTTTGACACAGTGGATCATCGTATGCTACTAGATAGGTTGGAGAATCACTTTGGGATTGCTGGGAATGTCCTTGTATGTTTGACATCCTCCAGTCACTCTCACTGTGTCCTGTACAATCACCTCAAACCTTGTTCCAATGAAATACAAGGTTCCACAAGGGTCATCTTAGGCCCCCTGCTTTTCTCCCTTTTTATAGCAGCCCTTAGGCAACTGTTACTTTTCACTTTCAATTTTCACTGATGATGCTCAAATATACAAGCCGATAATTGCCGGTAACCTCATACACATCAAGGCTTTAGAGGATAGCCATGCTTCAGTGAAAAGCTGGATTGTGAGCAATTTCTCACTTTTAAATTCAGAGAAGACTGAAATGGTCCAACGAGACATCGACAACCGTTTGACCAGCTAATGCTTAACTTAGACTCATGTCATACATCACACTGACAAAGTGAGAAACCTTGGGGTGATTTTTTTATCCCACACTGTCCTTTGACCTACACATCAGAGATATCACCAGGACTGCTTTCTCCCACCTTCATAACAGATTCATCCCATCCTGTGTGCCTATGGCTGTTGCAGAGAGTCTGATCAATGCATTTGTCTCGTCTAGACTGGATTACTGCAATGTCCTATCCTAAAGGATGATTAACTGAATGCGAGGTCTGTACGGGCAAATATCAGATCGAAATGTTGACAGTATGGGCTGAGCTTTAGTGAGGTCCATGCGAAAAACACAGAGGTCTGATATTCCCGTACAGATCGAGGATGCGAGGTTAATAATTTGTTTATTTTATGGCTATTATATATATAAACACGCATACTTATGGTATCGCCTGAATATGAAAGCTGCTGACGGTTTTGGGATCGTAGTCACAGCTGTTCCCTTCATCTCCATGAAGAACTTGCTAACAGATGGTCCGGTCGTTAACTGGTAAGCTTTCAATCCGTGTGTTTTTTCCGATTCTGTTTACATATTTATGGAGTATGTTCATGTCCAACTTGGTTTTTCTAATTGTGTTTTTAGCTTTCTGGTTTGTAACGAATGTAATACGTGTTCCGGACCATTTGTCATGGAAAATCAGCCAATTAGAGCGTGTGTGGCCCATGCTCTGCTTTATCAGGCTGCAGGACTACTTTGTTTCCCTAATTTTACAAACCACTGTAGTATGGAACTATGCTTCCTCTCCTTTTAATTCATATTATTAGCAGTGGAACAGGTCTTGGCCTCACTACATCTAAATTTTGGGTCTGTTAGTGAAGCACATTTCTAGCTGCCAGTGACCACTTTAGTAATCTCTCTGTGTCCCTGTTGATTTACTGTTGGTGAACTAAGGACTTTGGTGCTGTTATTTTCAGCTGACTGATTCTGCTACTTTACTCTCTGTCTGAGACACTGATGAGACCTTTAAAGGATGCTGGCCCTGCTGATGGACTAAGATGGACTTTTTTTTCAATAGTTTAGTTGCTCTTCTGTTTTTATTTTTTATTCTTCTGTTTTCTGTTGCTTATGTTTGTAAAGAAATTCTTGTAAAATTTGTAAAAACTGTTGTAACTGTTGGAATGGTAAAGCAGTGGATCACCCATCTGAGTTTGGTCTGATTGAGGTTTCTTCCTCCTTATCACCAGAGGGAATTTTTTTCTTCAGGGTGGTTGGTAAGGTTAGACCTTACTCGTGTGAAATGCCTTGAGGCGGATTTGGCGCTATATAAATTAAAATAAACTGAAATTAAAATTGGGCAGCACAGTGGCTTGGTGGTTAGCACTGTTGCCTCACAGCGAGAAGGTCGTGGGTTCAATTCCCGTGGCCTTTCTGTGTGGAGTTTGCATGTTCTCCCCGTGTTTGTGTGGGTTTCCTCCGGGTGCTCCGGTTTCCTCCCACATCCAAAGACATGCGGGTTAGGTGGATTGGAATCTTTAAATTGTCCGTAGGTGTGTGTGGGTGTGTCTGTGTTTGTTTGTCTATTTGTGGCCCTGCGACAGACTGGTGTCCTATCCTGGGTGTACCCTGCCTTGCGCTTTATGATTGCTGGGATAGGCTCCAGCCCCCCGTGACCCTTGATTGGACTAAGCGGTAGAAGATCAATGAATGAATTAAATTGAAATTGTGTGTACACTGGAAGAGCTGCTTCAAATCGATGGTTACTTTTTCTAGCTGAGGGGGTGGACTGGCTGTCTGCCTGGCTGGTTGCCATCTGGCACACATCGCAGTCCTAAGGAGTGGTGGGAGAAGCAACATGCAGCCCCAGAGCATGTTCTGAGATTTGTCTTGACATGTCTGTCACCAGGACATGTTTGGACATATACCCGGGAATGATCTTATCATCACATGTGTGATGGAAATTAGGAGCAGGTGTGGTTGAAGTTACACGTGGCTTGAAATAAAGCAATTACCAAATTGTAGGTCTGGTGGCCAACAAAGTCACTGCTACTTGTGTTATGTCTCTCTGTTGCTTTGTCATAAAACTTTATTTTCTCTAAGTTGTATCTGAACTACACAATCATGACATTTGTTCCACTTCTTAATATGTGGCAGCTTATTCTCCTCCTCTATGCAGTCATAATCCGGCCTCTCCGGTAAAGTACGCCTCATAATTAATGCTCCTTGTCACTTTATACTGCATCTGGCAGAAAATAATAACCAGAAATACCCTGGAGGGAAACTGCAGCACCTAAAAGCTCACACATTTAAGCTCTGAGTTGTTAAGCAGAATAATAAAAATAAATGACACCACAGGGTCAAACTGGCATTCACTTGAGGTTTTATAGGCTCACATCATCTTCAGCTACATTTTTATGGTTTGTGACTATTTGTTGGAGCAAATATTATCTAAGCACTTGTTTTTTCAGGTAACAGTCCTTCTGGCATCCCCTACACCCCCCCAGTCTGGTCTTCTCTCAAGTGCTGACAATGTTTCACCAAATGGGCCGACATGTGCTTTGGCTCTGGGTTCTTGGCCTTGCAGCTTGTGCATCCAAAGCACATCCTTTCACCTTAACGAGAGCACGCACAGGGGAAAGTGAAGGAGAGGGATGGTACACTGTAGGTGGGAGGAGCTTTGACTGATGATCCATCCCTGCAGCAGTTGGTTGTCAGTGTAAAAATGGCCTTCGACTCGCATCCATTCAAGCTAAACCATAGGAAGCAGGTGGGAGCTCGCCAGCTCCTAATGCACTGCAGACCCACACGCCGGATTTCAGTGACGCCCAAGTGACGGATGTCGACAGACAGCGTGATGCATCTTTGGTTTTATATTCACCATGCTCTGCTTCGACATAAATATGACTTTGATTATTCTCCATTACCCATGATGCAATAGGTTAGTTCTGCTTTGTGAAATGTGTCCTCTAAAACTCTTCTCCTATTTGTTTTTTTGTTATTGTTGTTCTCTGTTAATACATGACATCACTTTTGACTCGCATTAGCAAGTCAGCACAGATTGTTTTGCAAAACTGAGGGCTGTCAGACACATTTTTCCAATGTTAAAGTAGTTGAACCCAAATCAGTGCACATAGGGCCCAAGCAGACCCCATTTATTGTATTTTCTGAGCCATTATTCAGCTGGCATTTTATGTAATTGTCACCGATAAAGTCCTCTTTGATGTCCCTTCTTTTGATCATATTTGATTAATACTGTGGGCTCCATAATAATTTTCCTTAACAGGTGTTGGACCCCAGTTTGATATAATGGTATTTGGTTTGACTCTAACACAGAATTTTGAGTTTTGTGTCAATGTTCATAACTACATGTACAACTCCAATTCCAATGAAGTTGGGACGTTGTGTAAAATGTAAATAAAAACAAAATACAAATGATTTTCAAATCCTCTTCAACCTATATTCAATTGAATACACCACAAAGACAAGATATTTAATGTTCAAACTGATAAACTTTATTGTTTTGTGCAAATATTTGCTCATTTTGAAATGGATGCCTGCAACATGTTTCAAAAAAGCTGGGACAGTGGTATGTTTACCACTGTGTTACATCACCTTTCCTTCTAACAACACTCAATAAGTGTTTGGGAACTAAGGACACTAATTGTTGAAGCTTTGTTGGTGGAATTCTTTCCCATTCTTGCTTGATGTACGACTTCAGTTGTTCAACAGTCTGGGGTCTCTGTTGTCGTATTTTGCACTTCATAATGTGCCACACATTTTCAATGGGTGACACGTCTGGACTGCAGGGAGGCCAGTCTAGTACCTGCACTCTTTTACTACGAAGCCACGTGTGGCTTGGCATTGTCTTGCTGAAATAAGCAGGGACGTCCCTGAAAAAGACGTTGCTTGGATGGCAGCATGTATTGCTCCAAAACCTGGATGTACCTTTCAGCACTGACGGTGCCATCACAGATGTGTAAGTTGCCCATTATGCACTAACACACCCCCATACCATCACAGATGCTGGCTTTTGAACTTTGCGCTGGTAATACTCTGGATGGCCGTTTTCCTCGTTTGTTCAGAGGACATGACAGCCATGATTTCCCAAAACAATTTGAAACATGGACTCATCAGACCACAGCACACTTTTCCACTTTGCATCTGTCCATTTCAAATGAGCTCGGGCCCAGAGAAGGTGGCGGTGTTTCTCGATGTTGTTGATGTATGGCTTTTGCTTTGCATGGTAGAGTTTTAACTTGCACTTGTAGATGTAGTGATGACCTGTGTTAACTGTCAATGGTTTTCTGAAGTGTTCCTGAGCCCAGGCGATAAGATCCTTTACACAATGATGTTGGTTTTTAATGCAGTGCCACCTGAAGGATCAAAAGTCACGGGCATTTAATGTTGGTTTTCGGCCTTGCCGCTTACATGTAGAAAATTCTCCAGATTCTCTGAATTTTCTGATTATATTATGGACTGTAGATGATGGAATCCCTAACAAAGTGGTGATCCTCGCCCCATCTTTGCTTGTGAATGGCTGAAATTTTTTGGGATGCTCCTTTTATATCCAATCATGAGTGTCCTCAGTTCCTAAACGCTTATTGAGTGTTGTTAGAAGGAAAGGTGATGTAACACAGTGTTAAACATACCATTGTCCCAGCTTTTTTGAAATGTGTTGCAGGCATCCATTTCAAAATGAGTAAATATTTGGACAAAAACAATAAAGTTTAGCAGTTTGAACATTAAATATCTTGTCTTTGTGGTGTATTCAATTGAATATAGGTTTAAAATCATTGTATTCTGTTTATATTTACATTTTACACAACGTCCCAACTTAATTGTAATTGGGGTTGTAGAGTTTGCTGGCAAATAATTAACCTTATATCTTCCAATATCTTCTAAAAGTAGTCAAAAATGTTAAACCGTAAAAGGCAAACAAGTAAATTTGGCCAAATTCTCAAACACACATCTTGGATTATGTTTATTATTACTAATTAAATTAGAATAATAACATTTCTTAGCACCTAAAAACTATCATGCCAAGCAACATGAAAAACTTCTAATCTAAAGATGCACCAAGTGTTCACCAAACCACAGAGTCTGCATCTTATGGTAATGACATGTAAAGGGTAATGGAGCAGCAGAGTCCAAAAGGTCAGTGAGAGCTGTACCCAAGGTATCAGACTGTCCAAAGAGTGAGAGTGTTCTGAGAGAGACTCAAGAATTATAGGCACACTCTCAGTAAAAAAGATTGTAGTCAAAGGACCAATATAACACTTAAATTACATAACGGCAACAGATCTCATTAGACAGGACAGAAACACTTGAAACCTAATGAGTGAGTGGTCTGAGATTATAGATGAAAGAGGGGTTACTGTAATATGTGGAATCTCAATTCCTCATGACAAGACCACATCCAAAGTATGACCACTACAGTGAGCGGATGCCTGGATGATCCGGTGAAATCCAGACATATCTAAAATATCAAAGAACGCCCTATTGAGAGGGTCCAAACCTTTTTAACACAAATGTTAAAATCACCAACAATTAAAATTTGATCCACATGAGTCACCAAATCATTAATAAAATCACAAAAATTGTCTAAGAATTTGAAGTAGAGGCCAGGAGGTCTCTACACGATGACAAGGCAACATGAAAGAAATCCAGCATGGAATCATACGGCAACTTCCCCCATCAACTTGAGAAATGCCAAGAATTAAGTGTCTGAATGAGTAAAACCTAACACCCCTCTGAACCATCAAACCAAAAGCAGATTTGTAATTAAAGGAAGTCCTCCACTTAGCACCGCGGTGCTGGAGGACAAGCGTCAATCATTGGCAAATTCACATTATGTTTCATCCATGTCTCACAAAGACTGAACCAACGAGTAAAGCCTTTTGAACGTACCTTTTTGTGTCTGAGTCCTGCCTTTGTGTCCAGCCAGTTTTTGTCTGAAAACCTGGCAGAGATGACTCCAGAACCAGTTAAAATTGACAATAAAACAAAAATCATGGGCTCTGCATGTGCCCCGAGGCCATGTATAGAGATCAAGCAGTTGAAAAAATGGTGTCATCCCACAGCCCACTGTAGGAATAGGACCTGAGAGAAATATAGATTTTTCACAACTGCTTAAAAAGCTAAAAATACACACAAAAAAATCCTTTTTAGTTAATTTAGAGGCAGAATAATGGATTTTATAATGGATGTAAACTTTAGAATGAATTAATGTTGTGAAAGTGTCGTGACACGGACCCACAACAGGGGGCGTTAATGAACGGACAATGGATAAGCCAAAAGTCACAATTTAATGTTGTGAATCGCACAACGACGTACAGACAATAACAATATGGTGGACTGTCAATTATACACCAGGTGACGTGTGGGCAGGCTCGACGATAGAAGACGCCTGGCGAGAGAAGAGCCGGATCCCCACACAGCTTCCACCACCAACGGAGCTGAAGAACACCGGAGCCGCCAAGCCCTGTGCCCCAGGTGGCCGCTGTCTTCAGCAGTCAGACCCGGTACTGCTGGCAGAGAACAGAGACAGTCCTGATGAGTGTGAGTTCGCACACTCAGTAATTCCACAGTCAGTGTTTAGTTAGGAGGGAGCACCTCCACCTCCAATCACACACTCGTGCAGCTCCTGTTTAACCACTTATCTGGTTTGGGGTGTGAGGCGAAGCCGTCGCTGATCACACCAAACGCCAATCCCACAGATAAGGACACACCACAGGAAAATGGCTGCAAAGAAGTTCAGATTATTACTCAATGTTTTGAGTCAGCAGAGAAAATTACCTGAATGGTAGCTGATTTCTCGGCGGGGAGGTGGAGTTGCAGTCCGGTCTTTATGGTGGTGGTGATGAGTAGTGGATGAGTGACAGCTGGTACGGATGATGTGTGACAGCTGTCACTCCTGGTCGCTCCGACACCCTCTGGTGCTTGAAGCCCGCACTTCAAGCAGGGCGCCATCTTGTGGTGGTGGGCCAGCAGTACCTCCTCTTCGGTGGCCCACAGAACAGGACCCCCCCCTCAACGGGCGCCTCCTGGCGCCCGACCAGGCTTGTCCGGGTGACGGGTGTAGAAGTCGGCCAGGAGGGCCGGGTCCAGGATGAAGCTCCTCTTCACCCAGGAGTGCTCTTCGGGGCCATAACCCTCCCAGTCCACCAGATACTGGAACCCCCGGCCCTTTCGACGGACGTCCAGGAGCCGGCATACCGTCCACGCGGGCTCCCCGTCAATGATCCGGGCAGGAGGCGGCGCTGGTCCCGGGGCACACAGTGGTGAGGTTTGGCAGGGCTTGAGTCTTGACACATGAAACACGGGGTGTATCCACAGTGAAGCTGGCAGCTTCAGCTTCACTGCGGCCGGACTGAGGACTTTGAGGATGGGAAAAGGTCCGATGTACCTGTCTTTGAGTTTGTGGGATTCCACCTGCAGGGGGATGTCCTTCGTGGATAGCCAGACCTCCTGCCTGGGCTGGTATGCAGGGGCCGGGGAACGCCGGCGGTCTGCATGGGCCTTAGCCCTCGTCCGGGCTCTGAGCAGGGCAGAGCGGGCAGTACGCCACACCCGATGGCACTTCCTCAGATGGGCCTGGACCGAGGGCACCCCGACCTCTCCCTCCACCAGTGGAAACAATGGGGGCTGGTACCCCAAACACACCTCAAACGGGGAGAGGCCGGTGGCAGATGAGACTTGGCTATTATGATCGTACTCAATCCAGGCCAGGTGGTCACTCCAGGCTGTCGGGTGCGTGGAGGTCATGCAGCAGAGGGCCTGCTCCAGTTCCTGGTTCGTCCGCTCTGCCTGCCCGTTCGTCTGGGGGTGGTACCCAGACGAGAGACTGACGGTGGCCCCCAGTTCCCTGCAGAAACTCCTCCAGACGTGGGAGGAAAACTGAGGACCACGATCCGAGACAATGTCCGATGGAATCCCATGCAGACGCACAACGTGGTGGACCAGGAGGTCTGCAGTCTCCTGGGCCGTCGGGAACTTCGGGAGGGCCACGAAGTGGGCCGCCTTGGAGAACCAGTCCACTATCGTTAAGATGGTGGTGTTGCCCTGGGACGGCGGGAGGCCCGTGACAAAGTCCAGGCCAATATGAGACCAGGGGCGACGAGGCACGGGCAGAGGCTGGAGGAGGCCTTGGGCCTTGTGGTGGTCGGCTTTGCCCCTGGCACAGGTGGTGCAGGCCTGGACATACTCCCGGACGTCAGCTTCCATAGACGCCCACCAGAAGCGCTGCCGGACCACTGCCACGGTCCTTCGCACCCCTGGATGACAGGAGAGCTTGGAACCGTGACAGAAGTCAAGGACCGCAGCCCTGGCCTCTGGTGGGACGTACAACTTGTCCTTCGGACCTGTCCACGGGTCCGGGCTCCGTGTCAGGGCCTCCCGGACGGTCTTCTCCACGTCCCAGGTAAGGGTGGCCACGACAGTGGACTCGGGGATGATGGTGTCAGGGGGGTCTGACGGCTCGGTCCTGACCTCCTCTTCATGCACCCGGGATAGGGCGTCAGATCATTGGTTTTTTGTCCCAGGGCGGTAGGTGATCCGGAAGTCAAAACGCCCGAAGAACAGCGACCAGTGGGCTTGCCTGGGGTTCAGACGCTTCGCGGTCCGGATGCACTCCAGGTTCCGATGGTCCGTGAAAACCGTAAATGGTACCGATGCTCCCTCCAACAGGTGTCTCCACTCCTCAAGAGCCTCCTTCACCGCAAGAAGTACCCGATTGCCGACGTCATAGTTCCGTTCAGCTGGGGTCAACCTGCGGGAAAAGTAGGCACATGGATGGAGAACCTTGTCGGACTCCCCGCTCTGGGATAGCACTGCTCCTATCCCTGAGTCAGAGGCGTCCACTTCAACTACGAACTGGCGCTTGGGATCGGGCTGCACCAGAACTGGTGCAGTCAAGAACCGGCGTTTCAACTCCCTAAACGCGGCTTCGCACCAATCCGACCAGGTGAAGGGGACTTTTGTGGAGGTCAGGGCTGTCAGGGGGCTAACTACCTGACTGTAGCCCTTGATGAACCTCCGGTAGAAATTTGCAAAACCGAGGAACTGTTGTAGTTTCCTACGGTTCGTTGGTTGGGGCCAATCTCTCACCGCCGCAACCTTGGCCGGATCAGGGGCGACGGAGTTGGAGGAGATTATGAACCCCAGGAAAGACAAAGAAGTGCGGTGGAACTCACACTTCTCGCCCTTCACAAACAGCCGGTTCTCCAACAACCGCTGTAGGACCTGACATACATGCTTGACATGGGTCTCAGGATCCGGAGAAAAGATGAGTATATCGTCTAGATATACGAAGACAAACCAATGCAGGAAGTCCCGCAAGATGTCATTAACCAACGCTTGGAACGTCGCGGGCGCATTGGTGAGGCCGAACGGCATGACCAGGTACTCAAAGTGACCTAACGGGGTGTTAAATGCCGTCTTCCACTCGTCTCCCTCCCGGATCCGAACCAGGTGATAAGCATTCCTAAGATCCAATTTCGTGAAAATTTGGGCTCCATGCAGGGGCGTGAACACTGAATCCAACAGAGGTAACGGGTATCGGTTGCGAACCGTGATCTCGTTCAGCCCTCTGTAATCAATGCATGGACGGAGTCCGCCATCCTTCTTACCCACAAAAAAGAAACCAGCACCCATCGGGGAGGTGGAGTTCCGGATCAACCCGGCAGCTAACGAGTCCCGGATGTAGGTCTCCATTGATTCGCGTTCCGGACGTGAGAGGTTGTACAGCCTGCTGGACGGGTACTCAGCGCCCGGTATCAAATCAATGGCACAATTGTACGAACGGTGCGGGGGCAGCGTGAGTGCCAGATCCTTGCTGAAGATGTCAGCAAGGTCGTGGTACTCGGCTGGCACCGCCGCCAGATTGGGGGGGACTAAAACCTCCTCCTTAGCTGTCACACCGGGTGGAACCGAGGATCCTAAACACTCCCGGTGGCAGGTTTCGCTCCACTGAACCACAACCCCAGACAGCCAATCAATCCGGGGATTGTGTTTTAACACCCATGGAAAACCCAAAATCACTCGGGAGGTAGAAGGTGTTACATAAAACACAATCTCTTCCCTGTGATTCCCAGACACCACCAATGTCACTGGCTGTGTCTGGTGTGTGATTATTGGAAGAAGGGTGCCATCTAGTGCCCGCACCGACAATGGTGACGGTAAGGCCACTAGAGGGAGCCCAACCTCCTTTGCCCATCTGCTATCCAGCAGATTCCCCTCCGACCCCGTGTCCACCTGTGCTGGGGCGTGAAGGGTTAGATCCCCACTCAGGATCGTGACTGGGATATGTGCAGATCGTCGGGGTCTCCCCACGTGGGTGTTGTGACCCACCCTTAGCCCAGTCTCTAAGGACGAGTGCTGCTGTTTTGACCGTTTGGGGCATTCTCTCTGTGTGTGCTCGGTAGAGCTGCAGAGAAAACACTCTCCACGGATCAGCCTCCTTTGTCTCTGATCTGATCGCTTTTTGGCCCTGCTCGTTTCCCTAGCAACGTCAGCAGGGGGAGCTGTCGTCATGTGGAGAGCCCTGGCAGCGGAGCATGGGGAAGTCGGCTCCCTTTCAGACCCGGGAGGAAGAGGGACGGCTTGTGCCTGACCACGCCCTTCGTCTCGCTCCCATCGGTGTTCTGTTAATCGGTTGTCTAACCGTATAACCAGGTCGATAAGCCCATCTAAATCCCGCAGCTCGTCCTTCGCCACCAGGTGCTCCTTAAGGACCAGAGACAGTCCGTTTACAAAGGCGGCGCGGAGCGCAACAGCATTCCAGCCGGCTCGCGCTGCCGCGATGCGGAAGTCAACTGCATACTTCGCTGCGCTCCGATGCCCCTGCTGTATCGACAGCAGCACACTTGAAGCGGTCTCGCCTCTATGAGGGTGGTCGAACACCTGTCGGAACTCCCTCACAAACTCAGTATAAACCGTTAGGAGCCGTGAATTCTGCTCCCAGAGCGCCGTAGCCCAGGCGCGTGCCTCTCCTCGAAGCAGATTTATAACGTAAGCCACCCGGCTAGCGTCTGACGCGTACATGACGGGACGCTGTGAAAATACGAGCGAGCACTGCATCAAGAAGTCCGCGCACGTCTCCACACAGCCACTGTACAGCTCTGGAGGGCTTATGTATGCTTCAGGGGAAGGTGGGGGGGTTCGTTGAACGACCAGCGGAATGTCTGTTTCTGGCACACGGTCAGCAGGAGGAGGTGCTGCAGCAGCGCCCTGAGCACGCGCTTCCACCTGGGCGGTGAGAGCCTCCATCCTACGATTGAGAACACTGCTCTGCTCGGTAACTAAGTCCAACCGAGCGGTAAAGGCAGTTAAGATGTGCTGCAGCTCACCCAACACACCTCCTGCTGGCACCTGTGCACCTCGCTCTTCCATTGGCTGATCAAGCGATGGTTGACGCCCCTCGGGATCCATGACGCTGGCCGAGAAATCCTGTTGTGAAAGTGTCGTGACACGGACCCACAACAGGGGGCGTTAATGAACGTACAATGGATAAGCCAAAAGTAACAATTTAATGTTGTAAATCACACAACGACGTACAGACAATAACAATATGGTGGACTGTCAATCATACACCAGGAGACGTGTGGGCAGGCTCGACGATAGAAGACGCCTGGCGAGAGAAGAGCCGGATCCCCACACAGCTTCCACCACCAACGGAGCTGAAGAACACCGGAGCCGCCAAGCCCTGCGCCCCAGGTGGCCGCTGTCTTCAGCAGTCAGACCCGGTACTGCTGGCAGAGAACAGAGACAGTCCTGATGAGTGTGAGTTCGCACACTCAGTAATCCCACAGTCAGTGTTTAGTTAGGAGGGAGCACCTCCACCTCCAATCACACACTCGTGCAGCTCCTGTTTAACCACTTATCTGGTTTGGGGTGTGAGGCGAAGCCGTCGCTGATCACACCAAACGCCAATCCCACAGATAAGGACACACCACAGGAAAACGGCTGCAAAGAAGTTCAGATTATTACTCAATGTTTTGAGTCAGCAGAGAAAATTACCTGAATGGTAGCTGATTTCTCGGCGGGGAGGTGGAGTTGCAGTCCGGCCTTTATGGTGGTGGTGATGAGTAGTGGATGAGTGACAGCTGGTACGGATGATGTGTGACAGCTGTCACTCCTGGTCGCTCCGACGCCCTCTCGTGCTTGAAGCCCGCACTTCAAGCAGGGCGCCATCTTGTGGTGGTGGGCCAGCAGTACCTCCTCTTCGGCGGCCCACACAACAATTAATGGGTCATATTTTTTTTTGCCAGCTTGCAAAAATGCGTCCTCTCCCTCCCTCCTTATCTTTCCTGCTTCTGTGGCGTGTTGTCTGTGAGGCTCCAGTTTTTGCTCTTCTGAAAAGTGACAAAAATGGATTTGTTAAAGTGGTCTCTGAACGTAATTGACACTATTTTTTCTACAAGACATTTGGGGGCGGAGGACCCGACTTGTCCTGCCGGGACGCATGTGATGGGCTACGTGATGGACTCGTGGAGGAGATGGCAGGTCATGTGCCTTTACACGCTGTCTGTGGAGGACGTCGAAGATGTGTATCTATTTGGCTTGGGAGTGACCGGCTTTCTGCTGTGTGGTGCGGGCATAGCGCTGGTTTACTGGAAAATTAAAAAAGTGGAGGCTGTTTTGATTGGGCGTCCAGATTGCCCCACTTGATTGATTCGATTGGAAGGACAGTGACTGCTCAGTTGGCGGGTGTTAACCGCACATTGGAAACCATCTCTGGGAGGATTGCAGCGCTGGAAAACCGCCTTGACCGTCAGTAAATGACCACATCTCCTTTCTACATTCAGATGCATTGAGAGCCACTTTGTTCTCAGAACTGTGGAATCTTTCAGGCATCTGCTAATCAGACATCATTTGGCTTCCCCAAGACAGCTGCACTTCAAGGCCGTTGCGATAAAAAACCTGCAAGAAGATTAAACACTCAAGCCTCGCTTCCCTGGTTTCCCCCTCCCTCAGCTTCTCCAGCTCTGACGTTGACTGTGAACAGTGGACTGCTCAGAGAAACCCCCTCCCTTCCAGGATTCAGTCATGGCCGTTGTTTAGCGCCAAAAAGGGCTGCTACCGGAGTGTTCTGATAAACTGGACTTTCAAATCTTGGCTGTCGTCCTGTGTTCTTGTTTGTCTGTGTGTTTACTGTTCTCTGTGCTGATAAGAGTTTTTTCCTCATTGTTGTGGCTTCTCGAAAGCAGCGACCTTGAGGGTTTTTTTCTCTTCCTTACCTTGTGTGTGCTTTTTTATATGTGTTTATGTACCAGGCCGGCTTATGTCTGTTACGTGTGTGTGTTGTTTGTCTTTGGGTCGGTCATGGTTTGCTCAGCCCTGTTGTGACCTAAAGCAGGGATGTACATCTAGAGCTGGTCCCCGGGTGCCTTATGGTGACTTCTGCTCCTAACTGGCAATTAGGATGGGTTAAATGCAGTAGACACAATTCATTGTGCAGGGAACATGTTCCTTTGTGCATATGACAATAAAATTCTTTTGAATCCTTGAATATGCATGCCGAACTGTGGGATCTGTTATGGCTGTTACAACTAGTAATTGTATAATGCACTCTCCCCCCCCCAAACACACGCTCATATCCACATACACACCATCACTCCTTCACCTCCCACATCTGCACAAGATTGCATGTCATTAGGTACAGTTGTATTTTAGAATGCTGGCCTCACAACCTCACACCTTATCAGGTGTAGGCAGATGGTTGTAACATTAAAAACAAACACCTGGCTTTAAGATGCGTTTTGAGTAAATGCACCCAAAAAGCATTGAGGATGAACTGTGATCTGATCAACCATCTCACATCCAGAGGTGGTCAGGGATGGATTGTGACGACATTGAACACAAGTGTAAATGTAAATGCATTTACAAGGCAAATACAGTGAGGCAAATAAGTATTTGATCCACTGTCAATTTTCCAAGTTTTCCCACCTACAAAAAGAATGGAGAGGTCTGTAATTTTTTTATCGTAGGTACACTTCATCTGTGAGAGAGGATCTAAAAAAAAAGAAAATCCAGAAAATCATGTTGTACTGTATGATTTTAAATAGTAAAAGTAAGTCCCTTCAGCTGCTCCCTTGTTTTGCCCTCGGGATCGCCACAGCAAATTCGAGGTGGATCTGCATGTTTAATTGGCACAAGTTTTACACCAGATGCCCTTCCTGACGCAACTCCACATTACGTGGAGAAATGTGGCATAGGCGGGATTTGAACCAGGAACGTTTTGCACTGAAGCCAAGTGCACTAACCACTTGGCCACCACTCTCTATGTGATTTTAAATAATTAAATTAATTAATTATTAATAATTAATTAGACACTTATATGCCATCTAGACAATGTGATTGCATAATCCATCTTGAAGTACTGACCCCAGTATGAATGAACCAGTCCACAATGCTAAGACAAGTGGCTAACCACTAGAGCTGCAACAAACTGATGAATCTGATGGGGTGTCGACACGATTAATCGATTAATCGGATTAGCGGGGAAGTTTTTAAAAATGTGCCTTCCATCACTTTATATAACAACAGAACATTATTTGAAAACTTAAAATACTTGAAAATCAACAAATCGTCAAATGTCCCTTGGCTGTTGAAATATAAAATAATGAATAAAACAGTTTATAATAAAGAACAAAAACAATTATTTCAAATGACATTGTTTTATCAAAGTGCTGAGTTGCCATAAAACAACATTGAAACATATAAATGTTATAAAATATATGGTGAAAAAGGTATTTTTGTTGCTGCAAATGAGCAATTAGCATAACCAGTTAACCATAAAACCTAAATCAATAACCGTAGCCTGACTCATTATATGTGCAACATTCTCTGTATAACTTGTAAACTATGTGGTCATTTCACAATGACACATGTGACTCATGTCTCTTTCTCTAAAATTGTATTGTAGCATTATTAGTTATTATTACTATTGTTATTGTTGCTATTATTATTAATATATAAATAAAAATAAATTAAAAATATTATAATTTGTAATACATTTGACTCTTTTGCGATAACAAATGCTGAGCCATTAATTATTATACAGAAAACAAATGCACAAACATGCTGAAATGCCAGCAGCTTAATGCTAACTTTAACATTGAAAATGCCATGGACATGCTAATGCGTTAGCATAAAATACATCTATCAACTGTTTCAGAAGACCATAACAGGTCAGTTTAACATAAAAAAGGTAAATATTCTTCACAGACATATGCTCTTTAGGGTTTTAGTGGGGAAAAATTAAGATAAAGCCAAATAAAACAAATGAAACCAACGAAGCAGCATTGGTTCAAGATTCATAGCAAAGCTCGGTTGATTATATGGAAGAAATGAAACATTTGCAGTAAAACAAAGTTATTTAGCAACTAATCTATGACTAAATTAGTTGACAACTATTTTAATAATCAATTTTAATCGATTAACTCGATTAGTTGTTTCAGCTCTACTAACCACATGAGTGCAACCTACATGTTCACTGGTAAACTTTTATAATAAATATCCCTAACTTATCGTGAGTTGTGTGAATCAATACTTCAATCTGCTGTTGTCTTTGGTATCATAGCTGTTGAAGATGGCTTCAAGAAATTGTAATTGTGTGGCGTTGCATGGATTGCACCATATTATTTATTTATGTCTTTATTTTGGATCCACAGAAACCAGGGGAGGTGTGAAGTTAGGTTGACAGAGCCACATCAGGTCAGGTCTGGGATCATGTGCCGGGTGCCATGGATGACTAAAGATACTAAAGATATCTGGTAGTCAAATTGCCTCACTGGTCACTCTGGGTCACCTAACCCTAAGACAGGAAGCACCATGACAATAAAAACTGGAAGGTGTGTTCTCCTGCAAAGAAATTAGAGATGCTACACATCTCTGTCAAGTGACCTCATGACACGAAAGGCTCTTCCCAGGCACCTCTCAATCTCAAAGGCCAAAGACACAGAGACACGAATGTCACTGCCACAATAGATTTTGCAATGGATACAGTCATTCTTCATTTTTGGGTGGGATAGTTCAAGTAACCTAGAACATGGATCCCTATTTTAGGAGGCGGAATTCCTGGGCTAGAATTTTGGCTGCACTTCTTCTTCAGCATTCCAGCATTCCTGATACTCAGCATGATTCCATCAGGAGTATTAACTGCACAGAGGTGGTGGCCAAGTGGTTAGTGTGCTTGGTTTCAGTGCAGAATGTTCTTGGTTCAAACCCTTCCACTTTTCTCCATGTAATCCAATCCAATCCACTTTATTTCTATAGCACATTTTTCAAACAGAATGTTACCAAAGTGCTGCACAACATTCGAGTAAAACAGTGCTCCTACCATAAAAATTGTATAAATACATTAAAACCATAAATAAATAAATGACTATATCATTAGAAAAATACAAAATCAACCATAAATAGAATTCATAATAATCTATCATAAAAGTACAAGTTAAAACACTAAATGACAGCAGAGGACCATGCAACTCACACGGAGCTAAAAGCCAAAGAATAAAAGTAGGCCTTTAGGCGAGATTTAAAACACTCCACTGTGGGGGCAGTTCGGACATGGAGGGACAGAGCGTTCCCAAGTCTGGGACCTGCCACAGAAAAGGCTCTGCCCCCCCTGGTGTTAAGCCTAGTCTTTGGCACCACAAGCTGGAACTGACCCTCAGACCTCAGGGCACGCGACGGAGAATAAATTTGGAGGAGGTCCGCAATGTACTGTGGGGCCAGTCCATTTAAGGCTTTATAAATAAATAATATAATTTTAAAATCGATTCTAAGATTAACAGGGAGCTGATGCAAAGATGCAAGAATAGGTGTGATATGAACATGTTTTGTGCTCTCTGTTAAAAGGCGCACAGCAGCATTCTGGACTATCTGCAATCGGTTAAGGGTATTTCAATTTATTCCTAGATAAAGTGAATTACAATAGTCCAGACGTGACGAGATAAAAGCAAGTATGACGCGCTCAAAATCTGAGAAGGATAAAATCGATTTAATTTTGGCTAAAAGACGAAGATGATAAAAACTAGATTTAACAACCGTGTTGACCTGCTTATCAAGTTTAAAATCAGAGTCCATAATGACACCAAGGTTGGTTGGTGGCTGTGGGTTTAGTGTGTTGGTTCAGAGGGCCCAGGTCTAAACGAGCTGTAGAACTGACACTGGGACCAAACACAATCACCTCAGTTTTGGTTTCATTCAAATTAAGAAAATTTTGTGCCAACCAAACCTTGATGTCATTAAGACACTCAAGCAAGGGTGTCAGGGGGCTGCTACTGTTAAATTTGAGTGTCATCTGCATAAAAATGATAAGAAATGCCATGTCTTTTAAACACCTGACCAAGAGGAAGAAGGTACAGAGTAAAAAGAAGAGGCCCAAGAATAGAACCCTGGAGGACTCCACAGTTCAAAGGGGCAGAGGACGAGGTGGAGTCCCCCAACCTGACAGTGAATGAGCGGTATGTCAGGTACGAGTGGAACCAGTCAAGGGCTGTCCCCCTGACACCCACACAATTTTCAAGAAGAGATAAAAGAGTTGCATGGTCAACCATGTCGAAAGCAGCAGTCAAGTCTAAAAGCACTAAAATGGCAGAATCATCAGAATCAGTGATTAAAAACAGCTCATTAAAAACCTTTAAAAGTGCAGACTCAGTGTTACGAAAGGATTTATATCCTGACTGGAAAGTATCCAAAATACTGTTTGTATCTAAAAACACTTATAATTGTGCAAGAACAGTTTTTTCCAAAATTTTCGACATAAAAGGAAGCTTAGAAATAGGCCTGTAGTTTGAAAGAACAGAGCTATCAAGTCGTGCCTTTTTTAAAAGAGGCTCAACTGTTATGTGTCGGACGCAGCCCGGAGAACCGACCAGCATTTTAAGGACCCAGTATAAAATAAGCAGAGCACGGTACAAAGGATAACAGAGTTTAATGAACATAACAGTGCTGTGAAAAATATAAAAGTGCGCGGTCTGGCGTGGTGGATTGCGGTGCGCTCCCAGCAGCGCTAACGGTCCGGAGCCAGAACTGGTTCGGACCCAAGGACCCCGCCGACACCCCCCAGGTGGCCGCGACAAACCGAGTCTGTGAAAGAAGGAATCATTATGTGAGTCCACACTCAACACACAGAGAGAACGCTCAAAAGGTGCACAAACAGCAAACACTTCCTGGCTTAATTACTAATCAGCTTCCCACCCTGCAGGCATGGAACATCCAGTTCACAAACTCACTGCAGCGGAAGCTGATTTAAACGACCAACATACAGCTCAATATAATAAGGTGTGAGGGACACCACATTTACTGACTGTATAAATGTTAGTCACAAAATCTAACGTACCTCAGGAAGTGTGCTGACGAGCGTGAGACCTCACCCCCTCCTCTTTCACAGACCATGCATCAAACCTGGACGTTCTCTGCATCCACTGATGATGAGATGGCTCCCGAGACGACGATCTCACCCGTCTGGTCACAAGGTCGAGTCTCTGGCAAATACACACTGTGTACTCCAGTCTTAAATGCCACCATGTTCCAATCCATGTAGATGCACCACAGCTGTGAGTCCTGACGAGCCGCAGGTGATCAGGGTGAGGTCCTGATAAACTCAGCTACACAGCCACTCAGTCCCGAATGCAAGCCACCTGGAAGGAAAAACAAAAGACAGAAACAAAAAGGCAGCCAGGCCCCCCAGCCATACAACATCAACTATAGCTTGCTTTGAGAATACAGGGACTTTTCCTGAGGCAAGGCTGCTATTGATAAGGGCACCAACATCAGGACCAAGGGTTCCCCAGACCTCTTTAAAGAGACACAGTCTGAGGGACAAAAAGAAGGTTTGAGATTGTTAACAATCTTTGTAAGATCTAAAACAGATACAGGTTCAAACCGGTCAAGCACAGCAGAACAGGTGTGTGCTACGACTGAGATGGCTGACGTAGTAGTCATAGTGGCCCTAATGCTGACAACTTTGTCACAAAAGAATTTTTAAAATTGATTACAGACAGCCGGAGTAGCGTCTAAAGTCTTAACACAGATCCAATCGTTTTAAAAAGAACATGCGGTTTGTCCCAGTTATTGGAGATTAGGTTAGCAAAATATCTAGCCTTTTCAGATCTAACAATATTTTGGAACCTTTTCTAGCTGTCCTTAAGAATTTGATAGGACACATGCAGTCCATCTTTCTTCCATCTGCGCTCCGCTCTCCTACACTTCCATCTGGCCTCACACTCTGTTTCATTCAACCACGGCTCCTGTCTGGGTTTTGGACGCACAACTTTGAGTGGGGCGATGGCGTCCATTATACTATCGCATTTGGCAAGAAAAGTTGCCGCAATATGCTCAGTGTCTTGGCTCATGACACCTACAGTGTTATTATTTGAGGCAGTTAAAAAAGAAGAGAGCTTTCTGTGACGCCCGACATTAGCTGACAACAGTGACGTGCAGGGAGCACTAGGTTTACTGCAGTCATTCAAGAAAAGTCAAACAGCACTGGACGGTGATCAGAAACACTGCATCCAAAAGTTGGACATTACTGATATTGAAACCGCATGTTAGCAATAAATCAAACGTATGGCCAAGTACATGCAATGATTCAGTAACATCCTGTGCAAAATCAAAAGTATCCATAAAGTCTAAAAACTCAGAAACCAAAGGCTTGGATGAACAGCAAACATTAACATTAATATCTCCTAACATTAAGATACGGTCATACAATGGAACAACAGTGGCTAAAAATTCAGATCGATCCTTTAAAAAGTCTTTGTTGTGCTTGAGTGGCCTGTAAATAAGTGCGCACAACACAGGATTGCATTGCCCTAATTCAAAACAGCACAAAACAGCACAATTCAAATATTTTTTAATTATAGTCCAAACTGTCTCTAATAATAGCAGCAGTGCCACCACTCCGGCCGCTACTCCTCAGTACATTAATAAAAGAGCAGTTCGGAGGAACCAAGTCAGAAAAGGCAGAGGACTCACCAGCAGAAATCCAAGTCTCAGTCACAAACAATACATCCAGAAAGAGCGTGGAGACGAAATCCCGCAAAATGAAAGTTTTATTAATCACGGAGTGTACATTCACGAGCGCAGTTCGTGATCTGAATGTTAGCCACTGGAGCTACCAGGATAAGCCCTCAGTGGTTGGCATGATTTATGCCGGGGGAAACTTCAGCTTGGAGCGGCTTGGTGGTGCATAAAGGCTGAGACTCTGCGCAATGCGCCACAGGGACCAGCCAAGTATTGAATACGACCAGTGTGCGGCGTGAGGTGAAGCGGCGAAAAGAATCCTCATATTCTGTGGGAATATTCTGCAAATCCGGAGAATGTGCCAGCCAAAGCTTCAGCTTGACAAGGACACCTCCATGCTTCCCACACCGTCTCCGCTCCCGTTGGACAGATCCCAGTGTGTGAAAGGTATGCTGGGACATCAGCCAAAACAGGAGGGTGAAAGTTAAATCCATCATTCCGATATGCCTCCAACGAATCAACCGCAGATTTTATTTTTAAAAGCTTGTGGTGATTGTAGCTCAGCAGAGAGCCAATGGTCCTTGTCGTCAAACATAAAATTATTAGAGAACACAAAATAGTTGCCAGCACAAGACGGCAGCCCAAGCACGCCGGTGCCATTTTGTCATATAGTGCTTTCAAAACAAGGGAGCAGCTGACAAGGGATCAAGACTCCGGTGTCCTCCTGTAATGTGCAGTTGTGTCAGGAAGGACATCCGGTGTAGAACAAGTCAACATGTAGATCCACCTTGGATCTGTTGTGGTGATCCTGAGTGAAAACAAGGGAGCAGCCAAAGGGTCTTACTTTTTGACTATTCTGCATCCACTGGAAGACCATTAAGGGTGCAAGAACCAAAGTTTGCCTTATGTTTTAATTCTCAGAGGTGGGCTGAACTGGGATTTTATAACATTTGGGTGTTTTTTTTTTCTCCAAATGACCCACCAGTTTTAATTTTGTTTCTCTTCAAATTTCATGCTACCATTCAGTAACCCTTCCCAAACAATTTGAACTATTTGCTTTGAAATTGGAACTTTTAAAGGGCCATTTTATCACTGAATTCTGTGTTCCTTCTACAGGTATGTGGTGGAGAGTACTCTGACCTCTTGTATCCCTGTGCGAATGCTCGCTGCACTTTGGCAGAGAAACACACTGCAGCAGGTGGTTAAGACTGTGCATGCATCATTTCGGAGCGTCGCAGCAATTCACAGATAATCATCTCGTTTCTGCTTAAAACTGCACTCCAGTCATCATCTATCTCCACGACTCAGACATGCTGCTGTGGCGCTCTGATCGCTTCCTCCATCTGTTATTATGAAATAATGCAGTATTTATGTGGAAATGATTGTTGTTCAAAAGCTTCAGATCTGTGTCGCTGAGACAGATGAAGACTGGAGGCAGTTTGAAGCAGAAACGAGGTGATAATCGCTGAATTGCTGTTGATGCTGTTGAAATGACACATGCACAGTGAAGGCAGGATGGGAGAATTTTTAGGGGAGGCTGTTCAGTCGGCGACACCGGATTCGGACCGGCAAGTTGAAGAACAGTTTCTTTCTGGATGCGGTCTGACTGGTGAACTCCTCCACATGACCACACTGAGACCTAAACTAGAACCTTGTCTGCTGCTGTCACTCACTCACCTACATACTGTATGTATGCACACACACACACACACACACACACATATATATGGTCTTGATGTTGACACTGTTTATTTAATTCTTATGTTAGTTTTCTATCGATAGCTATTTATTCTATTTATTATTGATGAATATTAGGACCACTGAGACCTGAGTACACAGTTTGGTTCTTTCTGGGTTTTTTGTATGACAATAAAGAATCCTTGATCCTCTTGTAAAAAAGATTTTAATCCTAGTGAGACTTTGCCTGGTTCAATAAAGGATATATATCTAACCTGGTCCCTGATGAAGGATGTGTCGACCGTGTTCCATGTACACATCAAATATAATATCAGATTAGAAGCCTGTTTCCTTCAGCGTACCGTTATTTTGGTTTGCTGTTCGGTATATGACACACACACACACACACACACACACCTGTCCTATTTGCCCTTTGTCTCATTCACTATACACCTTCATCCGGCAGCGTAGTGAGTACACCTGCTGCTCCACCGAGCAGGACAGAGATCAAAGCCTGGTCTGCTCAGTGGCCTGGTCCAGATCGGTCTCAACAGTCTCTCACATAGATTCTTGTACAGGTTGGTTTCTTAAAACATTTTGCTTATATTAATGTATATTTGTGCATTTTGCATCTACTTTGTGAGGCAGTAATGCTTCATATGAAAGTCACCAGCCACATTTAAATGGTAAACAAAATCTTCCAGATGGATTCATGAGTTTCCTCTTCTTGATAAGCACTTTTTTTAATCTTTTCTTCTCCTTTTGATACTGTGCCTTCATCAGAGGTATGTTCCTGTTTCCAACCTTGAAGGCTATCTTGCTCAATGTCAAAATAGAGTCTGTTGAAGCAGAATGAATAATCAGTCCTCTTTGAGCAGGAAATGCATTATGTAAGAGCTGCAATAAAGGAAAACAGATTTTGTGGAGCCGTCGTAGTGTCTAATTCTAATAAAAAATGAATTAGTGACTCCAGTGAGTGTCACCTACACTGTAGTCGTATGTCAGAATACTTGAAGGTCAGGTTGAATGAGGAACTGCAGCAGTGTTCCTGTGTGACCCTTTCTTCAACTCTCATCCTTTACACGTAAGATGGAGGTGCACGTAGAAGCTACACATCTCAGCTCTCCTCTTTTATTTTTTACTTTTTTTTTTTTTTGCTGTATTTGTATATCGTGTGTCTTCTTGGCACACAATGCCAGAGCTACAGCAGTCCTGTTAAATGTGAGTTTTGGACATAGTTTATTGTTACGAGCAACTTCCTACAACAACGTAACATTCCGGAGGATATAGCCAGAGCTCCCGTCTCTCCGTGGATTGTCATCCCCAACAAAAGGCACAGACAGTGGAGGGACAGGAAACGCAAGCGTGGGTGTGAAGAAGGCCTGTTAGCCAGGCTAAGGAGGGACCCACCACCACTCCCCCCAGTCTTTTCCTGACCAACATCAGATCCATCGTGAACAAAATTAGTGACCTGGAACTCTAGATTTCACTAAACAACTTTGTCTGGGACTGTTCACTTGGGATTATCACTGAAATGTGGCTTTTCACCTGCCATACCAGAGCTAGCCGTGCGGCTAGCGGGATGCACCGCATATCACCATGACCGAAAATGGAGACTCCAGGAAGAGCAAGGGAGGGTGGAGGTACTTATTTATATTAATAACAACTGAACTGGTGTACACACAGCCGTGTTATAGACAGTCACTGCTCCCCCAGTCTTGAAGCTCTAACTGTTCTGTGTCACCTTTTTGCTCTGCCATGTGAACTAGTAGTGATAGCCATTACATCTGTTTACATAGCCCATGAGGTGAGGAAAGACCTAAGAGCAGTTAACCCCTGGAAAGCTGCTGGCCCTGACGGTATCCCGGGGCAGTGATTAAAGCATGTACAGACCAACTGGTAGGGATCACTACCAAACTCTTCAACCTCTTCCTGACACATGCCACTCCTCCCCACAGTCTGAAGGCCTCCACCATCATCCCCTTCCCCCAAAAAAATCTGCCATAGAGCAACCTGAATGAATGCAGACCCATTGCTCTGAGTCTATAATCATGAAGTGTCTGGAGCGATCAGTCTCCCAGCACATCAGAGACTTCCTCTCTCCCTCCCCTCGACCCCCCCCCCCCCCCCCCCCCCCCGGTTTGCTTACAGGGCAAACCAGTCTACGTAGGATGCTATCACCCTTACTCTTCACACAGTGCTGAGCCACCTGGAGAACAAGAAGAGCTATGTGAGAATGTTCTTCGTGGACTACAGCTCAGTGTTTAAAACCACCATAGCAGAGATTCTCATCACCAAACTACTAAAATTACAGATCCCCCTCACCCACCTGTAATTGGATTAAAAATTTTCTAACACAGTCGCCGACAGTCTGTGAGACTCGACCCCATCACTCCTCCACAACTCAGCACTGGCTCCCCTCAAGGCTGCGTTCTCAGCCCTCAACTGTACACCTACAACTGCTCTCCAACCCACCAAACCAACCGCATTATAAAATATTGCAGATGATACCACAGTGGTTGACTCATCTGTGATGGGGATGAGACAGCGTACAGGGCCGAGGTGGAGGAACTGTCATGCTGATGCTCAGAGAACAACCTGACCCTGAACATTCATAAGACAAAAGAACTGTATTTGTGTTGGCGACCTTCCTGTCCTGTGCGCCAATAGCATTTCTTGTATATTCGTCCGTAAATTGTTCTGTGAATTGTTCTGTAATTTATGTTGTAGCATGGCCCAAGCAGAGGGTCACCCCTTTGAGTCTGGTCTGCTTGAGGTTTCTTCCTCAGAGGGAGTTTTTTCCATACCACTGTTGATCTGGGGGTTGGTAAGGTTAGACACTTACCTGTGTGAAGTGCTTTGGAGGCAACTCTGTTGTGATTTGGCGCTATATAATGAAAATAAATTGAACTTAAATTGAAATTTAACTCATCTTAATGGATCATTTATGCCATACCTCCTGCAATATTTGTACTGAGTGAAATTCTCATCTTATTTAATGTTGCTATTAGCAGTTTTAGCAGCTAATCCATTATCTTGCACTATTACTGTGGGTCATAACTTTGTTATGCTCACACCAAAGCAAACCCTTATGAGAACCACTGCGCAGTCCCCAAAAAGATGATTTAATAAAGACCAGACCCGAGGTTAGCCCTGTTAGCTTAGGTGGTTCAGATTCAAAGATAGGGGAATGTTTGGGCTTCTTTCATCCTGCCCAAGACACAGACCAAGTCACCCACGCCCCACCTCTGGATCCATTTATGGTTACTGCAGCTCTGCACATCACCTTTGTTCTGAAAATCTGAACCAGTTCACTTTCTCAGCTCCTCAGGCATCCTATCACGTTCCAAGATTTTGTTAACCCTCTGGGGTTCCCAACTCACCAGTGCGAACAGGTCATTTTCCCGTACCATCAGTCATTCCATCTTTTAACCCACTGATGTCTATGGATACACTGCAGACCTTTCATCGTGTTTTCTAATAATAAATCAGTGACCGAAGCATTACAGAAACGTATTTCAAATGCTTCCAGAGGACACAATGGACCACCTGCAAGGATACCATTCCCAGTTTGCTCCGTCCTGCCGTTGGGGAAGAGGTACTGCACTACTAAGGACACAGACTATATAGGCTAAGGAACCAGCTTTTCCCCAGAGCTGTAGCCTCCATCACCTCACCCCACCCCCCTCACACACAGACATTCAGTAATGAATATCAACATGTACAATAAATCTGTTTACATATCTAAAACTATCCTACCTCACAAAGCATTAAGAACCATAATAATTTATTAAGAAACTCTTTTTTTTTTCTTTTTTTTTTTTTTTTTGTGGTATTTTAAGAAGGTCTTGCTGTCCTGTGAAGCTGTTGTTGTTTTTAAAGCTACTGTTGTTGTTGTGTGTGTGTGGTGTGCGTGTGTGGTGTGTGGTGTGTGTGTGTGTGTGTGTGGGTGTGTGTGTTGTGTGTGTGTGTGTGTGTGTGTGTGTGTGTGTGTGTGTGTGTGTGTGTGTGTGTGTGTGTGTGTGTGTGTGTGTGTAGCTCTTTGGAAAGTGCTACCAGAATTTCATTGCAGAACTGCATGCAATGACAATAAACATCTAATCTATTCTGTTTCTATTCTATTCTGTTCCTGAAACTACATCATGGGTTGCTCTTGTATCACTGTCTCCTGAAGTTAATCTGTTGATTCACAGCCAATCCCCCGGCCGGAGCAGGTCACATGTGCAGCTTGCCTGCTGCCTGCACTCTGAAGAAGACCGACATTGCTCATGGTGTGTGAGACTTTGCTGCACTCATTTCCTCATTTCGTTAAATAATGCCTCAAACTAAATAAGTCTTTTTGAGTGACTAGAAAACACTTTATGTTTATTCAGTCTTTCACAAAAGGAATTAGACATTAAAGACATATGAAGGGATTATTTTCCCAAGTGGACTTGCCAGTACAGCTACACTCTCCCATGTGCTCCACCTTCTTCTTAAAATAAGTACTTAACAACAGCCATTTTCATCCTTTTTGACAAATGTACCACCATCAGATTCCTGTCATTGATACCATTTGTACCCATTATTTCCTCAGCACCTCTGTTCCCTTCACCAACATGCCCATTGACATCCTCTGCAATCACGACCTCTTTGATCCTTGGGTGTACTCTTGACCACCTCTTCGAACTCTTCCAGAAATCTCCTTTCTCCTTCATCTCAGGGGACAGGGAGTAGTTTGCGCCATGTGTCGTACTTAGTTATCATGTTATGGGGCAACATACTGTATGTCACATGTTATTGAATCCAATGGACGTCAACATTGTTTGACCTTTACTCTGGAGATCAAACATTCAGCACTGTCAGAACTATTCCATTTATAATTCTATCAGCTCAACCAATAATTTGCATCACGTTTTAACCAAAATTGAAGCAGCTTTAGCTTTTGACCCCTGTACAAACTGAAAATGACCTTTACTGTTTTTTATCCCAAAACCATTAGGAATTCAGCCACAGATAGTCCAAACTGTACCTTTTTGGAGTCCTTTATGATTAGACAAATAAGTGGTATATTTTCCAATATGATTGGAGCAATTTTTTTTATTTTGACCCCTGTGTCAATTTCAATTTCAATTTATTTTCATTTATATAGCGCCAAATCACAACAGAGTTGCCTCAAAGCACTTCATACAGGTAAGGTCTAACCTTACCAACCCCCAGAGCAACAGTGGTAAGGAAAAACTCCCTCTGAGGAAGAAACCTCAAGCAGACCAGACTCAAAGGGGTGACCCTCTGCTTGGGCCATGCTACAAACATAAATTACAGAACAATTTACAGAACAATTCACAGACAAATATACAAGAAATGCTATTGGCGCACAGGACAGGAGGATCACCAACACGAATACAACTCTCATCTCTGGATGGAGCTGCACCTTAAACAGAGAAAAAACAGAATCAGGCATGAGAAAGACAAAAAAAATACTGTATAATTTGCCAGCATTAATCAACAAGAAAAACAAAGAAATACTAAGGTGATCGCCGGCCACTAGCCCTAAACCTCACTAAAAGACCCAGAATTTAGGTAAAGTTGAGGCCGCAGCCCGCTCCAATTACTAATAAATGAATAAAAAGAGTAAAAAGCGTAAAACAAAACTGTACCAGTATGCTAGCCATATGAAAGGGAAAATAAGTGCGTCTTAAGTCTGGACTTGAAAATCTCCACAGAATCTGACCGATTTATTGACGCAGGGAGATCATTCCACAGAACATGGGCACGATAAGAGAAAACTCTGTGACCCGCAGACTTCTTATTCACCCTAGGGACACAAAGTAGTCCTGCACCCTGAGAACGTAAAGCCCAGGCCGGTACGTAAGGTTTAATTAGGTCAGCTGGGCAGGGAGGTGACAGTCCATGAATAATGGACTGGCATTCTGTGTAATTCTTCATTGACCCCTGATTGACTGCCTGTTGAAAATTCAAATGGCGCGTCTGCTTCTTCAGAAGAGTAATGTCTCAGCAGTATTTGTGCCAGGCTTGGTGCTTGTATCACCATTTGAAAGACTGTTTCAGTTCTGCTGCCTTATACATCATTGTAAAAAAACACTGAATTATTTGTACTTGAGCCCAATTATCTCTTTAAATGCAACTAGTTTGAGCTCTGCTTCTGAGAAACTCAAGCTGTTCACACTTTGGTTTTAAAACCTGTGGCCTTCAAATGTCTTTGCTACACAAACGGTTCAATTACTACTCCTTTTATATTACAAGCACAGGGAGGGGTTTGCTTCTAGCCAGGGGGAGGGAATGAAATTAACCTCAGCTGGCCACCCCCACGTGCCCTCAACACTTTTATTATGATTTTCTATTAAAGCCCTATCTTTTCTATAATGGATTCAGCACTTCTACAGAAGAGTCCCAGCATCTACACAAACTAATTTTTGTTTGTGTTCAGGTAAACTCTCAAAAGACACCCTCTGACAGCACAACATGGAACGCCACAGTAAACCTATTAAAAAATCAAATAGAGTTGTTGTTGTTGTGGGGTTTAATTTAATTTTTTTATTTGTTTGTTTTTTTGTTGTTTGTTTGTTTGTTTTGTAGAGATGGAAGTTACTATTAAACTGAAAACCGGATAAAGAAACTAAGGCCCAATCTCAGTTCTCTTTTGTACCCCTTCCCCTTCCCCTTGGCCCTACCCCTACCTCTTTAAAACAAGGGGTAAGGTGAAGGGGTATGCCTCTAGCCCTATGAACTGAGACACCCCTCTGCCTTAGGGGGAAAAAAAACTGCCCGTCTTCACTGTTTGTCAACGTGGCAACCGAAGCGCAACTTGTTGCAGTAGCCTGTTTGCTCTTTTTATTTTCTCGCCTTTCTGCATAAATGCAAAGAAATAGAAGAAGTCGCAGATTTCTTCGACACATCGCAATCATGTCGGAGAACTTTGTGGTATTAATAATTAATTTAATTAATTCGGAATTTATAATAATAATTAATAGCATTAATAATTAATTGATTAGTAATTAATTAATGTTAATAACACTGGTGATAATTAGTCATTAATAGTAGTAATAATTAATATTAATTGATTAATCATTAATTGGTTGATTAGTAATTAATTAATTAATTAGTAATTAAAATAAATAAACACTTGAAATATATCAGTCTGTGTTGAATGAATGTATACATTATACAGGTTTCACTTTTTGAATGGAATTACTGAAATAAATCAACTTTTTCATGATGTACTAATTATATGACCAGCACCTGTATGTATGTTACAGGCTGTTGTATCTAGTTCTGTTAACCTTCTTTTTCAAATTGTCCCATTTTTTGCATCAAGCCCTATTTCCTTTAGAAATTTCCTTGACAAATAATATCAGTCTGTTAGGACGTCAGGTTATGTGTTACACATATAAATGTGTGTGTAGATATTTTCCAACTTACTCCCATTGATGAAACTTCTCCTCATTTTCTGCCTGAAAGTTTATTAGGAGTCGAGTGTGTTCAGGGCTCCCTGTTTGTTTACTAAATACACACACGTGTTACAGACCCTGAAATCCAACAGCAGGGGGCGCTATTATCCAAAGATTTATGAACATACAAATTAATGTGCTGATCCTTTATCATGATTTTCTCCATTGTGAGATATAAACGTGTCTTATCGTAGCGTTCGTGTGTATGTGCATTATAACGGCTCAGCGCACAAGCGAAGTTACGATATTCTTCAGAACGACAATATACACAACATGCATCCAGCAGCATACACGTTGCTGTCATAGACAACTGCCTGTAAAGTTTTTTGGTAAGTTATAACTTTCTAAACAGCCTAATTTGTAATGAAAGCCGCTTTCATTTGTGCAGCTCTTTCGGCGCCATGTTTGTTTGTGTGGAGACAGCGGTAAGCTCCTCCTACCCCTCCAATGGAGTGTGCATCCATATCCCCTTCGTTTGGAGCAGTTTGAAGCCCTCCGTGTCTCTCGTGCCCACGCAAAACAGAGGGAAGGGCCAAGGGGTAGAATTGAGATTCAGCCTAAGAAAATAGCCAAGTGTAACGGGTTGTTGATGACATGGGTCGAGAAAATCCATTACGTATCCAGCATTGGTTTGTACACCTGTAATTATTAATTCACAGGCAGGATACATGTTTCAAAAATCTGATGTCATTTGAGATGTAAATATCTGAGTATAATTACATAGTCGAGGCAAATTAATGTAAACAGGCTTAATGTTGAACAAAATAACATTTTGCTCAACAATTTGTATGAGAAATCCAAAGGTATGTGCATTTTTATGAACAATTTCACATTTTCAATATGTGCATCACCTGTGACCTGACGTTCACAAGTCATTTTTTTACAAGTCCAAGTCAAGTCTCAAGTCTCTATCCATCTGGCCTGTCGCTAACACTGTTAACACTGTAATGTTAAATCTTATTCAAATTCTGAAGTCAAAGCTGTACAATTGCACGTTCACCTAGGAGGCTTCTGAGGACATGCCCCCGACCCACCATGAAATTTCATAAAGGTTGAAATGAAATAGTGCCGTCTGGTCTGACATGCTATTTGCACCATTTTTGTGACTGTTGCATGATCAAATTTTGTAAATTTTATTGAACCTGAGCATGACCATCAGAATGTTTACATTATCAACATCATAATCACCATCATCATCATTATCAACATCAACAGTACCATCATTGTTATCAACAATATCACCATCAGCGTCATTATCAACAATATCATCATCACCATCAACATCAACAGTATCATCATCATTATCAACAATATCACCATCAACATCATTATCAACAATGTCATCATCACCATCAACATCAACAGTACCATCATTATCAACAATATCACCATCAACATCATTATCAACAATATCATCATCATCACTATCAACATCAACAGTATCATCATCATTATCAACAATATCACCATCAACATCATTATCAACAATGTCATCATCGCCATCAACATCAACAGTACCATCACTGTTATCAACAATATCACCATCAACATCATTATCAACAATATCATCATCACCATCAACATCAGCAGTATCATCATCATTATCAACAATATCACCATCAACACCATTATCAACAATGTCATCATCACCATCAACATCAACAGTACCATCACTGTTATCAACAATATCACCATCAACATCATTATGAACAATATCATCATCACCATCAACAGTATCATCATCATTATCAACAATATCACCATCATCACCATCATCATTATTATCAACAATATCACCATCATCACCATCATCATTATTATCAACAATATCATCATCACCATCAACAGTATCATCATCATTATTAACAATATCACCATCAACGTCATTATCAACATCATCATCACCATCAACATCAACAGTACCATCATTGTTATCAACAATATCACCATCAACATCATTATCAACAATATCATCATCACCATCAACATCAACAGTATCATCATCATTATCAACAATATCACCATCATCACCATCATCATTATTATCAACAATATCACCATCATCACCATCATGGTGGTTGGCTCTCACTGCGGTATTGTATAACTTCCTGTTCCGGAGCACAGCGGTGTTTTTCTGTATCTGTTAGCTGTTTAATCTGCGCAGTTAGATTGATCTAGTTATCTAGATTACGATTTGTTTCCCAGTGTAATCTTTACGTGCCTTAACTAAAGCACTCCTTCTGCTGAATCACCTCTAAATTATTTACACATTATTCACTTTGCGTGTTTTTAGGAATCTGCTAGCTTAGCGTAGCTACTAGCTCTTAGCCGATTTAGCATGGCGGCTTCTCCTGTCTCTCCCGCACTTTTCTGCTCTGGGTGTGAAATGTTTAGTTATTCCTCGGCCTCCTTTAGCAGTAACGGTACTTGTAATAAGTGTAGCTTATTCGTAGCTTTGGAGGCCAGGCTGGGCGAATTGGAGACTCGGCTCCGCACCGTGGAAAATTCTACAGCTAGCCAGGCCCCTGTAGTCGGTGCGGACCAAGGTAGCTTAGCCGCCGTTAGTTACCCCCTGGCAGATCCCGAGCAGCCAGGAAAACAGGCCGACTGGGTGACTGTGAGGAGGAAGCGTAGCCCTAAACAGAAGCCCCGTGTACACCACCAACCCGTTCACATCTCTAACCGTTTTTCCCCACTCGGCGACACACCCGCCGAGGATTAAACTCTGGTTATTGGCGACTCTGTTTTGCGAAATCTGAAGTTAGCGACACCAGCAACCATAGTCAATTGTCTTCCGGGGGCCAGAGCAGGCGACACTGAAGGAAATTGAAACTGCTGGCTAAGGCTAAGCGTAAATTTGGTAAGATTGTATTCACGTCGGCAGTAAGGACACCGCGTTACGCCAATCGGAAGGTCACTAAAATTAACATTAAATCGGTGTGTAACTTTGCAAAAACAATGTCGGACTCTGTAGTTTTCTCTGGGCCCCTCCCCAATCAGACCGGGAGTGACATGTTTAGCCGCATGTTCTCCTTGAATTTGCTGGCTGTCTGAGTGGGTGTCCAAAAAATGAGGTGGGCTTCATAGATAATTGGCAAAGCTTCTGGGGAAAACCTGGTCTTGTTAGGAGGAGACGGCATCCATCCCACTTTGGATGGAGCAGTTCTCATTTCTAGAAATCTGGCCAATTTCTTAAATCCTCCAAACCGTGACTATCCAGGGTTGGGACCAGGAAGCAGAGTTGTAGTCCTTACACACCTCTCTGCAGCTTCTCTCCCCCTGCCATCCCCTCATTACCCCATCCCCGTAGAGACGGTGCCTGCTCCCAGACTACCAATAACCAGCAAAAATCTATTTAAGCATAAAAATTCAAAAAGAAAAAATAATATAGCACCTTCAACTGCACCACAGACTAAACAGTTAAATGTGGTCTATTAAACATTAGGTCTCTCTCTTCTAAGTCCCTGTTGGTAAATTATATAATAATTGATCACATATTGATTTATTCTGCCTTACAGAAACCTGGTTACAGCAGGATGAATATGTTAGTTTAAATGAGTCAACACCCCCGAGTCACACTAACTGTCAGAATGCTCGTAGCACGGGCCGGGGGCGGAGGATTAGCAGCAATCTTTCATTCCAGCTTATTAATTAATCAAAAACCCAGACAGAGCTTTAATTCATTTGAAAGCTTGACTCTTAGTCTTGTCCATCCAAATTGGAAGTCCCAAAAACCAGTTTATTTGTTATTATCTATCGTCCACCTGGTCGTTACTGTGAGTTTCCTCTGTGAATTTTCAGACCTTTTGTCTGACTTAGTGCTTAGCTCAGATAAGATAATTATAGAGGGCGATTTTAACATCCACACAGATGCTGAGAATGACAGCCTCAACACTGCAATTTAATCTATTATTAGACTCTATTGGCTTTGCTCAAAAAGTAAATGAGTCCACCCACCACTTTAATCATATCTTAGATCTTGTTCTGACTTATGGTATGGAAATAGAAGACTTAACAGTATTCCCTGAAAACTCCCTTCTGTCTGATCATTTCTTAATAACATTTACATTTACTCTGATGGACTACCCAGCAGTGGGGAATAAGTTTCATTACACTAGAAGTCTTTCAGAAAGCGCTGTAACTAGGTTTAAGGATATGATTCCTTCTTTATGTTCTCTAATGCCATATACCAACACAGTGCAGAGTAGCTACCTAAACTCTGTAAGTGAGATAGAGTATCTCGTCAATAGTTTTACATCCTCATTGAAGACAACTTTGGATGCTGTAGCTCCTCTAAAAAGAGAGCTTTAAATCAGAAGTGCCTGACTCCGTGGTATAACTCACAAACTCGTAGCTTAAAGCAGATAACCCGTAAGTTGGAGAGGAAATGGCGTCTCACTAATTTAGAAGATCTTCACTTAGCCTGGAAAAAGAGTCTGTTGCTCTATAAAAAAGCCCTCCGTAAAGCTAGGACATCTTTCTACTCATCACTAATTGAAGAAAATAAGAACAACCCCAGGTTTCTTTTCAGCACTGTAGCCAGGCTGACAAAGAGTCAGAGCTCTATTGAGCTGAGTATTCCATTAACTTTAACTAGTAATGACTTCATGACTTTCTTTGCTAACAAAATTTTAAACTATTAGAGAAAAAATTACTCATAACCATCCCAAAGACGTATCGTTATCTTTGGCTGCTTTCAGTGATGCCGGTATTTGGTTAGACTCTTTCTCTCCGATTGTTCTGTCTGAGTTATTTTCATTAGTTACTTCATCTAAACCAACAACATGTTTATTAGACCCCATTCCTACCAGGCTGCTCAAGGAAGCCCTACCATTATTTAATGCTTCGATCATAAATATGATCAATCTATCTTTGTTAGTTGGCTATGTACCACAGGCTTTTAAGGTGGCAGTAATTAAACCATTACTTAAAAAGCCATCACTTGACCCAGCTATCTTAGCTAATTATAGGCCAATCTCCAACCTTCCTTTCTCTCAAAAATTCTTGATAGGGTAGTTGTAAAACAGCTAACTGATCATCTGCAGAGGAATGGTCTATTTGAAGAGTTTCAGTCAGGTTTTAGAATTCATCATAGTACAGAAACAGCATTAGTGAAGGTTACAAATGATCTTCTTATGGCCTCGGACAGTGGACTCATCTCTGTGCTTGTTCTGTTAGACCTCAGTGCTGCTTTTGATACTGTTGACCATAAAATTTTATTACAGAGATTAGAGCATGCCATAGGTATTTAAAGGCACTGCGCTGCGGTGGTTTGAATCATATTTGTCTAATAGATTACAATTTGTTCATGTAAATGGGGAATCTTCTTCACAGACTAAAGTTAATTATGGAGTTCCACAAGGTTCTGTGCTAGGACCAATTTTATTCACTTTATACATGCATCCCTTAGGCAGTATTATTAGACGGTATTGCTTAAATTTTCATTGTTACGCAGATGATACCCAGCTTTATCTATCCATGAAGCCAGAGGACACACACCAATTAGCTAAACTGCAGGATTGTCTTACAGACATAAAGACATGGATGACCTCTAATTTCCTGCTTTTAAACTCAGATAAAGCTGAAGTTATTGTACTTGGCCCCACAAATCTTAGAAACATGGTGTCTAACCAGATCCTTACTCTGGATGGCATTACCCTGACCTCTAGTAATACTGTGAGAAATCTTGGAGTCATTTTTGATCAGGATATGTCATTCAAAGCGCATATCAGGGTCACCTGATCCAGCCCTAACTATAAGCTTTAGCAAAAAGGAAAGTTTTAAGCCTAATCTTAAAAGTAGAGAGGGTGTCTGTCTCCCTGATCTGAATTGGGAGCTGGTTCCACAGGAGAGGAGCCTGAAAGCTGAAGGCTCTGCCTCCCATTCTACTCTTAAAAACCCTAGGAACTACAAGTAAGCCTGCAGTCTGAGAGCGAAGCGTTCTATTGGGGTGATATGGTACTATGAGGTCCCTAAGATAAGATGGGACCTGATTATTCAAAACCTTATAAGTAAGAAGAAGAATTTTAAAATCTATTCTACAATTAATAGGAAGCCAATGAAGACAGGCCAATATGGGTGAGATATGCTCTCTCCTTCTAGTCCCCATCAGTACTCTAGCTGCAGCATTTTGAATTAACTGAAGGCTTTTCAGGGAACTGTTAGGACAACCTGATAATAATGAATTACAATAGTCCAGCCTAGAGGAAATAAATGCATGAATTAGTTTTTCAGCATCACTCTGAGACAAGACCTTTCTAATTTTAGAGATATTGCGCAAATGCAAAAAAGCAGTCCTACATATTTGCTTAATATGCGCATTGAAGGACATATCCTGATCAAAAATGACTCCAAGATTTCTCACAGTATTACTAGAGTTCAGGGTAATGCCATCCAGAGTAAGGATCTGGTTAGACACCATGTATCTAAGATTTGTGGGGCCAAGTACAATAACTTCAGTTTTATCTGAATTTAAAAGCAGGAAATTAGAGGTCATCCATGTCTTTATGTCTGTAAGACATTCCTGCAGTTTAACTAATTGGTGTGTGTCCTCTGGCTTCATGGATAGATGAAGCTGGGTATCATCTGCGTAACAATGCAAATTTAAGCAATGCTTTCTAATAATACTGCCTAAGGGAAGCGTGTATAAAGTGAATAAAATCGGCCCTAGCACAGAACCTTGTGGAACTCCATAATTAACCTTAGTCTGTGAAGAAGACTCCCCATTTACATGAACAAATTGTAATCCATTAGATAAATATGATTCAAATCAACGCAGCGCAGTGCCTTTAATACCTATGGCATGCTCTAATCTCTGTAATAAAATTTTATGGTCAGCAGTATCAAAAGCAGCACTGAGGTCTAACAGAACAAGCACAGAGATGAGTCCACTGTCTGAGGCCATAAGAAGATCATTTGTAACCTTCACTAATGCTGTTTCTGTACTATGATGAATTCTGAAACCTGACTGAAACTCTTCAAATAGACCATTCCTCTGCAGATGATCATTTAGCTGTTTTACAACTACCCTTTCAAGAATATTTGAGAGAAAAGGAAGGTTGGAGATTGGCCTATAATTAGCTAAGATAGCTGGGTCAAGTGATGGCTTTTTAAGTAATGGTTTAATTACTGCCACCTTAAAAGCCTGTGGTACATAGCCAACTAATAAAGATAGATTGATCATATTTAAGATTGAAGCATTAATTAATGGTAGGGCTTCCTTGAGCAGCCTGGTAGGAATGGGGTCTAATAGACATGTTGATGGTTTGGAGGAAGTGACTAATGAAAATAACTCAGACAGAACAATCAGAGAGAAAGAGTCTAACCAAATACCAGCATTACTGAAAGCAGCCAAAGATAACGATATGTCTTTGGGATGGTTATGAGTAATTTTTTCTCTAATAGTTAAAATTTTATTAACAAAGAAAGTCATGAAGTCATTACTAGTAAAGTTAAAGGAATACTCGGCTCAATAGAGCTCTGACTCTTGTCAGCCTGGCTACAGTGCTGAAAAGAAACCTGGGGTTGTTCTTATTTTCTTCAATTAGTGATGAGTAGTAAGATGTCCTAGCTTTACGGAGGGCTTTTTATAGAGCAACAGACTCTTTTCCAGGCTAAGTGAAGATCTTCTAAATTAGTGAGACGCCATTTCCTCTCCAACTTATGGGTTATCTGCTTTAAGCCGCGAGTTTGTGAGTTATACCACGGAGTCAGACACTTCTGAATTAAGGCTCTCTTTTTCAGAGGAGCTACAGCAACCAAAGGTGTGCTCAATGAGGATGTAAAACTATTGACGAGATAATCTATCTCACTCACAGAGTTTAGGTAGCTACTCTGCACTGTGTTGGTATATGGCATTGGAGAACATAACAAAGAAGGAATCATATCCTTAAACCTAGTTATAGCGCTTTCAGAAAGACTTCTACTGTAATGAAACTTATTCTCCACTGCTGGGTAGTCCATTAATGTAAATGTATATGTTATTAAGAAATGATCAGACAGAAGAATACTGTTAAGTCTTCAATTTTCATACCATAAGTCAAAACAAGATCTAAAGTATGATTAAAGTGGTGGGTGGACCTGAAAATTCACAGAGAAACTCACAGTAACGGCCAGGTGGATGATAGATAATAACAAATAAAACTGGTTTTTGGGACTTGCAATTTGGATGGACAAGACTAAGAGTCAAGCTTTCAAATGAATTAAAGCTCTGTCTGGGTTTTTGATTAATTAATAAGCTGGAGTGGCAGATTGCTGCTAATCCTCCCCCTCAGCCCGTGCTACGAGCATTCTGACAGTTACTGTGACTCGGGGGTGTTGACTCATTTAAACTAACATATTCATCCTGCTGTAACCAGGTTTCTGTGAGGCAGAATAAATCAATATGTTGATCAATTATTATATCAATTACTAACAGGGACTTAGAAGAGAGAGACCTAATGTTTAATAGACCACATTTAACTGTTTTAGTCTGTGGTGCAGTTGAAGTGCTATATTATTTTTTTCTTTTTGAATTTTAATGCTTAAATAGATTGTTACTGGTTGTTGGTGGTTTGGGAGCAGGCACCGTCTCTATGGGGATGGGGTATTGGGGGGATGGCAGGGGGAGAGAAGCTGCAGAGAGGTGTGTAAGACTACAACTCTTCTTCCTGGTTCCAACCCTGGATAGTCATGATTTGGAGGGTTTAATAAAATTGGCCAGATTTCTAGAAATGAGAGCTGCTCCATCCAAAGTGGATGGAGCACCATCATTATCATCAATAACACCATCATCAATCAATCAATCAATCAATCAATTTTTTTTTTATATAGCGCCAAATCACAACAAACAGTTGCCCCAAGGCGCTTTATATTGTAAGGCAAGGCCATACAATAATGATGTAAAACCCCAACGGTCAAAACGACCCCCATCATCATTATTATTATTATCAACAATATCATCAACATCAATAGTACCATCATCATTATCAACAATATCAGCACCATCAACATCAACAGTACCATCATCATTATCAACAATATCACCATCATCATTATTATCAACAATATCACCACCATCAACATCAACAACAACAACATCTACAGTACCATCATCATTGTCAACAATATCACCATCATCACCATCATTATTATTATCAACAATATCATCATCATCAACAGTACCATCATCATTATCAACAATATCACCATCATCATTATTATCAACAATATATCATCATCATCATCAACAACAACAACATCTACAGTACCATCATCATTGTCAACAATATCACCATCATCATTATTATCAACAATAACATCACCATCAACATCAACAGTACCTTCATCATTATCAACAATATCACCATCATCACCATCATCATTATTATCAACAATATCATCATCATCATCATCATCATCAACATCAACAGTACCATCATCATTATCAACAATATCACCATCATCATTATTATCAACAATATCATCATCATCATCAACATCAATAGTACCATCATCATTATCAACATCACCACCATCATCATCATCATCATCATCATTATCAACAACATCACCATCATCATTATTATGAACAATATCATCATCATCATCAACATCAATAGTACCATCATCATTATCAACAATATCATCATCACCATCAACATCAACAGTACCATCATCATTATCAACAATATCACCATCATCACCATCATCATTATTATCAACAATATCATCATCAACATCAACAGTACCATCATCATTATCAACAATATCACCATCATAACCATCATCATTATTATCAACAATATCACCACCATCAACATCAACAGTACCATCATCATTATCAACAATATCACCATCATCACCATCATCATTATTATCAACAATATCATCATCAACATCAACAGTACCATCGTCATTATCAACAATATCACCATCATCACCATCATCATTATTATCAACAATATATCATCATCATCATCAACATCAACAGTACCATCATCATTGTCAACAATATCACCATCATCTCATTATTATCAACAATATATCATCATCAGCATCAACAGTACCATCATCATTATCAACAATAGCACCATCATCATTATTATCAACAATATCATCATCATCATCAACATCAACAGTACCATCATCATTATCAACAATATTATCATCATCACCATCAACATCAACAGTAGCATCATCATTATCAACAATAACACCATCATCACATCATTATTATCAACAATATCATCATCATCATCATCAACATCAACAGTATCATCATCATTATCAACATCACCATCAGCACCATCATCATTATCAACAATATCATCATCTCTGCTCATTGAGCAGAGATGTACAAACATCTCTGCTCAATGAGCATAATGTAATTGTATGCTGTCCTTGCACAAATAAATGAAATGAAATGAAATGAAATCATCATCACCATCAACATCAATCAATCAATCAATCAATTTTTTTTATATAGCGCCAAATCAATCAATCAATCATCAATCAACTTTTTTCTTGTATAGCGCCAAATCACAACAAACAGTTGCCCCAAGGCGCTCCACATTGCAAGGCAAGGCCATACAATAATTATGAAACACAGTCTACATCTAAAGCAACATAACCTCCAGGGTCACCCGATCCAGCCCTAACTATAAGCCTTAGCGAAAAATCACAACAAACAGTTGCCCCAAGGCGCTTTATATTGTAAGGCAAGGCCATACAATAATTATGTAAAACCCCAACGGTCAAAACGACCCCCTGTGAGCAAGCACTTGGCTACAGTGGGAAGGAAAAACTCCCTTTTAACAGGAAGAAACCTCCAGCAGAACCAGGCTCAGGGAGGGGCAGTCTTCTGCTGGGACTGGTTGGGGCTGAGGGAGAGAACCAGGAAAAAAGACATGCTGTGGAGGGGAGCAGAGATCGATCACTAATGATTAAATGCAGAGTGGTGCATACAGAGCAAAAAGAGAAAGAAACACTCAGTGCATCATGGGAACCCCCCAGCAGTCTACGTCTATAGCAGCATAACTAAGGGATGGTTCAGGGTCACCTGATCCAGCCCTAACTATAAGCTTTAGCAAAAAGGAAAGTTTTAAGCCTAATCTTAAAATATTACCATCCATCATTATCAACAATATCATCATCACCATCAACAGTATCATCATCATTGTCAACAATATCACCACCAACACCATCAGCTTCAGCATCACCATCATCAGCTTCATTATCAACACAGTCACCATGATTATCATTACCCATCATCATTATCATCATGATCACCATGATCCTTTATTAATATTTTTATTATGAATATTAGTAGCTCTGCTATTGCTGTTGCTTCAGATGGCAGCACTGTGCACAGTTAAAATCACTCAAAAGTGACATTAGCAATGACAGCCAAATGTTAAGGGACAGAAACAACAAATAAAACATTAACAAACACTGAAAGACAAACTTTCACTGCTGGTCACAGCGCGCCCAGGGAACCCAGGGAGTTTCACCAAAGGAGATCCATGAGGACATGGTAATGACATCAAGGGAGGATGTCCCCTTTTACTTTAGAGTTAAACGTTGGTCAGCTGAACTCAAGAAAGGCAGAACAAGCATTGAAGATGAAGCAAGATCAGGATGACCCAGAATTGCCATCTCAACCAATATGATCCAGAAGATCCATGATATGGTCCTTGCTGACAGAAGAGTACGGGAGCTTCACACAGTCAGTAAAACATTTCCCAGGAGAGAGTTCATTCATTTCTGATGGAAAAACTGGGAATAACAAAACTTTCAGCACAATGGGTCCTGAGGCTTCTCACAGCCAATCAGAAATGCACAAGGTTACAGATGTCCATAACTTCATGCAATGATTCATGACCATGGACGAGATCTAGCTCCATCATTTTGAACTGGAGTCCAAACAATAGTCAAAGCAATGGAATCGTGGGTTCTCCTCCAATGAAGAAAGCCAAAGCCAAAAACAAACACAAATGAGGAGTTATTTGTGATTTATTTTTTTATTTGTGACATTTTATTAAAATGGACAGTCTGACAAGCGTAATATTGTCTGTGTTCGTGCATCGGCCCGCCCTCTCTTCAGGCAGAATTTTGCTCGGAATGCCCTGGGCACTCCAGTCCTCAAATATGGTAAATTATTTAATAATAAATTATAAAATCATTAATAAAGGTTTTAAAATCACACACAAATGGAGTGTTAATATTCTGTACATGTCCTTTAAAACAGTGTGCTTTGAAAGCTTCCAGTCTTTCCTCTGACAGAATCCTGGGGATATGAACCTTCTACGATGAGGAAGATGCAGCTTTGATAGAGGTGAGTTTCCAAACACGGCACTGTTGTGAACGTATTTGACAAAAGATTATTGTTGTTCCGAGTAGTGGGAATGGAATATAATGTGCACGGCGCCTGAGGCAAAGGGAGAGGTGGCTATGGCCAGATGAGCTAATGGTGCTTGACAACATAATTAGTCTGTCTGCAGTGAAGGACAGAAAAAAGCAGTTATCGACTTTACCCATGAAGAATTACCTGAAACAGTCAGGTGGCTCCACCTCAGCCGTGAGCCGTGCACAACGCCTGATTAGCACTCCAGCTTCAAGTTCTCCGGAATAGAATACTTCAGAGGCCACATTTCCATTCTGTTTGTGATCAATTTCCATTCTGATCTGACATTGTTTTTGACCACAAGGCACCAGGGGTTGTTTCCATGCAGCTGCGTCGACGAGAAGAAAAACTCAATAAACAAGATCAGATTGCACAGACAGACCGGGGATGAGGTGTTGCTATGGCAACGCCCCACACCATTGCTCCCCAGAATCAAGATCTGTTGTAGGAGCAGGAAATCAGGAGCATCTGATCCACCAGGACTGGGCCATCGCAGGTAATCCAGTGAGGGTGTCATGACCCGCCGGCATAAATACGGCATCCACTTCCTGCAGGGAATGAAATATTTACTAAAAAAAAAACAAAAACAAAAACCTTCTCACAGGGAGAAGTGACAAACATTACAATGCAGAGCACACTTTGTGCATTGACAGGCAAATATATATATATATATATATATACTCAACAAAAATATAAATGCAACACTTTTGGTTTTGCTCCCATTTTGTATGAGATGAACTCAAAGATCTAAAACTTTTTCCACATACACAATATCACCATTTCCCTCAAATATTGTTCACAAACCAGTCTAAATCTGTAATAGTGAGCACTTCTTTGCTGAGATAATCCATCCCACCTCACAGGTGTGCCATATCAAGATGCTGATTAGACACCATGATTAGTGCACAGGTGTGCCTTAGACTGCCCACAATAAAAGGCCACTCTGAAAGGTGCAGTTTTATTACACAGCACAATGCCACAGATGTCGCAAGATTTGAGGGAGCGTGCAGTTGGCATGCTGACAGCAGGAATGTCAACCAGAGCTGTTGCTCGTGTATTGAATGTTCATGTCTCTACCATAAGCCGTCTCCAAAGTCGTTTCAGAGAATTTGGCAGTACATCCAACCAGCCTCACAACCGCAGACCACGTGTAACCACACCAGCACAGGACCTCCACATCCAGCATGTTCACCTCCAAGATCGTCTGAGACCAGCCACTCGGACAGCTGCTGAAACAATCGGTTTGCATAACCAAAGAATTTCTGCACAAACTGTCAGAAACCGTCTCAGGGAAGCTCATCTGCATGCTCGTTGTTCTCATCGGGGTCTCGACCTGATTCCGGTTCGTCATCGTAACCGACTTGAGTGGGCAAATGCTCACATTCGCTGGTGTTTGGCACATTGGAGAGGTGTTCTCTTCACAGATGATGCGAAGGAAATGTGTTGCACTGCATGAGGCAAATGGTGGTCCCACCAGATACTGACTGGTCTCCCCCCCCCCCCCCCCCAATAAAACAAAACTGCAAATATATATGTCATAAACCACTTGGTCACTTGAGGGTTAAAGCTGAGCAGCCTTTGGGTTTTTTAAGATTTAAGTCATGAAAATAATTTTCTTTGGCACCATTATAATTTTATTGCTAAGCAGTTAAATAAGGGATTCATAATATCATTTTGTCAATATGATCAAAACTTGCACTGTCTGTAAACAATTTAGCATTTCAACCCCTGAAGGGTCAAAATTTAAGTGATCAGACGGCATGACCTACATTTGGTAGCAACATCATAGATCATGTGGGGGCCTCCTCTGATCAGTCTTGAGCTCACTCAACCATGTGTCATCCTCAAAGTGTGTGCACAGCTGAGCTGGCAGAAAATCCACAGCTGTGGAAAATAACTGAATAAATACCATATTCACAATGTTTTCCAAGCATCAGGTCCACTGATCTGAATTCAAATCAAATCTATTTATTTGTTTATATAAATAACTAATATATAAATATAAATGTTTGACATTTTCTTCAAACATTTGAATTTGAACTTACAAACTTAGATCAGCTTTGCACCATTTGTTTTTGTTTTGTTTTGTTTTGTTTTTTGTTTTACTGTTCATTAGATTATTTTTTGTTGGCTGATACTGTCATTCAATTTCATATAACAATGAAGTATTGTTATTTTTGAAATATTATGTAAAACATTGGCAACTTCATTCTGGACCAAAGTATGTTCTTTGCTCATTGAGTTGTTTTTTTGTTTTTTTTGTTTTTGTTTTTTTTTGTTTGTTTTTTTGTTTTGTTTTTTTTAAGAAAGCAAAGTAGTATTTGTCTTGGAGTTTGTTGTGTTTGTTTTTTTTTACCTCCGCCAAGGAGGTTGTGTTTTCAGTCACGTTTGTTTGTTTGTTTGTCTGTCTGTCTGTTTGTTTGTCAGCAGGATAACTCCAAAAGTTTTGAATGGATTTTGATGAAATTTTGTGGAGTGGTTGGAAATGACAAGAGGAACAAGTGATTAAATGTTAGTGGTGATCCAGATCACGATTCAGATACAGGAATTTTTTTAAAGGATTCTTCACCATTGCAGGATAGGGGGAATTTTGACATTCTAGTTTCTAACTCCACAAAAACAAGGCAGAAAGGCTTGAAAAAAATTAGGGTGTAACATAGTCAAATGTTCTATCAAACAACAATGTTTGGTGATGATCGGAACCGATTTCGGATCTGGTGATCCAGAATATGCAAAAATATAGGGAAAATAGAAAATGTGTCAGTGTGAGGTGACAAATGAAGCTAGAGATGCACAACTAACACCAAATTGTAGCTGAATCTGTAATGATTCAGTAAGGTGTCATCAGATTTGATGTAGCTTCAAATGTTATGGAGCTAGATCCAGAAGAAAACCGCCATTACCGAAAAATCGTTTTTATACAATAACTTTTGAACTAATAAAGACATAAAAGTGATTCCAAGTTCTAGTGGTATGTTTTCATGGTCAAGGATGTCAAATATAAAGGAAAGAAAAGTGTATGTATCATAGTTTTGGTTGTAACACTGAATTGTTGAATAGATCACTGTGCCAAGGAGGGAATCTCTTTAGGGTCAGTGACCCTATGGCCTTGTGTAGCACATGGAACACTTAAAAAAATAGTTTGATTTCAGAATTTACTGTTATTTATTTAGAGAAGTGTTTCATAAATGTTAAAAAAAAAAATTCATATATTTGCAGTTTAGTTGAATAATAAATTGCATTTTGTCTCTTATTTGTTTTTGTCTATAAGCACATGCAATATCAATATCAGTGCTCAGATGACAGTAGCTTCTGGGAAAGGTGCAAGTTGCAATAAACTGTGATGCCAAGCGCTAAGGATACATGCTGTCCAGTCACAGCAGATGAAACTTTTTTTACTACTGAGCAAACATCATTGTTAGACTTTTATAGGTTCAATGATTCCACGGCGTGTAGATGTTATGGCGTCAGTGACCCCATGACCTTGGCGGAGGTTTACACTCTCTGAGTGCTTCTAGTTTATTCTGATAAGAAAAATGATCAGATCCATCATTTAAAAACCATACTGGATCCCAACCACGTGGGGTTTGAGATTCACAACGCCCCTGATATTGCTAAAATATCACATTTTAAAATCAAAAAAATTTCTAACTTAAAAGTGTTTCACCAACTGTTCAATAACAAGTCCAAAGTCTAATGTGCTCATGTGTGCGTGCGTGGTTTTTACTTTAGGTCTAAAGTTGGACATTTTAACATGGTGGTCTATGGAGAGTGACTCGCTTTTGGAGCCAGCCGAAGGAACTGTAAGATTTTCCATTTCTTTGTTGCTTCATTCCGTGCGGCTGCAGATTGGGGCTTGTGTATGAGTCTGTCTGGGATGGTAGGCAGAAGACACAGAGATCTGAATCTCATAAATGTGAAACTCACTAACGGTTTGTCACAAAATGTGTTTTCTCCCCAAAATAATTTCCTTTCACTCTTACCTGTACTTTTTTTTAATGAGTCTTTCACAAATTGGAATCTATATTTGGGTTTGTTTTTTGTTTGTTTGTTTTCACAAACAGGTGGCACGATGGCTTAGTGGTTAGCACTGTTGCCTCACAGTGAGGAGGTCATGGGTTCAATTCCCGCCTGTGGCCTTTCTGTGTGGAGTTTGCATGTTCTCCCCGTGTTTGCATGGGTTTCCTCCGGGTGCTCTGGTTTCCTCCCACATCCAAAGACATGCGGGTTAGGTGGATTGGAATCTTTAAATTGTCTGTAGGTGTACGTGTGGGGGTGAATGTGTTTGTGTGTGTGTTTGTGGCCCTGTGACAGACTGGCGTCCTGTCCTGGGTGTACCCCGCCTCGTGCTCTATGACTGCTGGGATAGGCTCCATCCCCCCGCGACCCTTGATTGAATTCAGCGGTTGAAGGTGAGTGTGTGTGTGTGTGTTTTCGCAAACTGAACTGTTACTTCGTTGTGTGTCTTTTGTGTTCAGTGAGTCTGTGCATGACTATACACAGCAGCAAACAGACAAAGCAGACGCCGTTTGTTTGTTCACTGACTTTTCATTTCCGAGACAACTCCTGCCAGAGGGAAATGTGTTTTTTCTCCTGACTACCGAGGCGCTCCTACAGCATGTTTCCATAAAACACTCATCACAGACACTGAAGCTTGTCCCAGCGTCTGCAACGCAAAGCAACATGGGAACGATTGAAAGTGCCGAAGTACAAAGTTCAGCTCTGAACAGAGACAAAGAGATGGCGCATTCTTCTCCATAAACCTGCAGGATGCTTGCTGTTATCTCCTGCTGTCACGACACAGTCTCCCAAAATTTGAAGGAAAAAAGCTAAAAGTCAAGTTCAGGACCTGCAGACTGGAGGCCGCGGGTTAAAAGAATGACTTTTAAACCCACAAAAACTCAGCTTTAACTAAACTTCCCAGTGTAACTGAGCCTTAAGTGCACAAATGTATTCCACCTGCAGCTGACAGTGAACTGTGACGGCACTCAGCGCTCAGCGGGAGCTCGCTTCCACGTCCTCTGTGTGTGAAAATAGAAAGGAAACAGCACAGAAGGCACAGAAAGGAGTGAAGAGGATTGAACAACACATGCTCCAAAGAATCTGTGAAGCTGCAACACCATTTGGAGTATCAAACATGATGATGACTCATTTTGAGTGGGAAATGGAAAATGTGTCAAAGACAAAGAGATCAAACAGATCTCTCTTTCATGCATGTAGGAGTGGGGGGGGGAGAAGGGGACCTTCACAATGTTTCACACAATGTGAGACCTTATAGGAGGGCCTATGTCATGCCACATTACTTTTGGAATGTTTAAAAATTGTCATCATGATGATTTAAAGGGGAAGAAAGTACATTTTTGACTTTCCTTTTATAGTTTGGGAGTAATTGTAATCATTTAATGACTTGTTTTGGGCAGAATGGGAGCTCCACCCCCACCTCCCCACCAGGGGTCTCATAGCAAAATGAACAGCCTTGCAACTTAAGAGACACCGACCCAGAGTCATGTGAATGAGTCTCAGGTCTCGGGAGAAACACCAACTGCTTTACAGCAGTATGACAACACCCCTATCAAGGCACCAGGGAGCTAGCGGCTATAAGAACAAACCAACACCTTTATTTCATATTTGATCGTAATCATGACAGAGCCAGTGAAAAGGGAAGTAAGAAAGAGGAAACACAGCATGGCAGAGTGAGGGTTGACACACAGGTCAACCTCGGTCTGGCTTTCTTGAAATAGCAGAGCTGAAGGATAAAGAACTGTGAAAAACAGATGCAGACCTGCATTCTGCTGCTGGTGAGCTGAGTTCACGATGAATGCATGACATTAGACTGTATTTCCTCACTGATCATGCACATTCTCGCAGACAGAAAGAGAGAGAAGGACAGAAGGAGAGAGAAAGATCATTCATGCCAGACAGGAGAAAAACTGCAGAGAGAGTGAGAAACAGACAGCGAGAAAGAGGAGCAGAGAGAGAGAGAGAGAGAGGCGCCTGAGCTAAACTCTGTTCTCAGTGTATTTCTAGATTGTTGCATTCTTGACAGTTCCACAGATTGCATAAAAACAAATGCAAATTGAAAATGATAGCTTTGTGACATGTACACCAGAGCTGTAGGGGGAGCTCTGGAGAGAAGAATGAACCAAATAAACAGACAAAACAGTAAAAAACAGACCAAACATACGTAATTCTCCTTTAATGGTGCATCTTGGAGTTTCTGTGGCAGTCCAGGTGAAAGGGGGGGAAAGCGGCCACAGAGCAGCAACAAACAGTGACAAATGCAACACAAGTGATGGCACAGTGAGGCTTTATGAAGCATTTGCTGTTTTTTTCTGAGCCCACTAGATGGCAGACTCATCAAAAACTTTGAAGCACAATGCAGTTCTGTTTGCTTTAAACGCTTTTGTAAAAAGACAATGCTACCTTGTGGGCTCATATAAAATACCAAATGCTTCATGAAACCTCATTTTTCGCATCACTATGTAACACCGCCAGAAATTACTCAGATGCAGCAGGATGAAGCAGCAACCGATATTGTTCCTCTTTTGCTGCAGCTGAAAGCAACATCAGTAATTCATAGTTACTGCCCAAATTTCATAACTGGGTGGCCTTCGTGCTAGACAAAATCAGTGACTGGATTGGTTGGTCCACATGAAAGGATCACTTGAATGGAATATTGATTCTGTGTCCAATTGCTATCTCTTAAATTTTAGCAAAATGGTGGCGCTCACACCCCACCCAACCCCACCTTCCCCCATAGGTACAGCACTATTATACTCTAAATTTCTGGTAAGAGCCATAGTATCCCATGAATGGAATACAGTTGTATGCAAAGGTTTAGGCACCCCTGATAATTTTCATGATTTTCTTTTATACATCATTGGTTGACTGGATCAGAAATTTCAGTTAAATATATTATACAGAAGACAAACACACTGATATTTGAGAAGTGAAATGAAGTTTCTAGTATTTACAGAAAGTGTGCAATAATTTTTTAAACAAAATTAGGCAGGTGCATAAATTTGGGCACCCTTGTCATTTTATTGATTTGAATACATTTCGCTCTAATTATTGGCACACAAAATTGGTTTGGAAAGCTCATTGACCTTTGACCTCCTTACACAGGTGAATCCAGTCATGAGAAATGGTATTTAAAGTGTCCATTTACAAATGTTTCTCCTCTTTGCATCTCTTCTAATGAGTGGTGACATGGGAGCCTCTAAACAACTCTCAAATGACGTGTGGCTGTGTGGCCAGTGCAGGTACTGCGAATCTTGTTAAAGTTGAGGGTCACATGGATTCTAGTCAATATCAGCAGATTCTTGAGAACAATGTTCAAGAATCAGGATCTTTCAACAAGACAACGGCCCTAAACACTGCTCAAAATCTACTAAGGCATTCATGCAAAGGAACAAGTACAACGTTCTGAAATTGTAAATCTGTGGTGTGATTTTAAGCGGGCTGCTCAGAAACAAATGGTACCAGTTTGTTCCCCATGTCATGAGGATTTAGAATATATATAGTTTTTAGGAAAAACAAAAAAGTCTATCAATTAAATATCTTGTCTTTGTGGTGTATTCAATTGAATATAGGTTGAAGAGGATTTGCAGATCATTGTATTCTGTTTTTATTTACATTTTACACAACATCCCAACTTCACTGGAATTGGGGTTGTACAACATATTTCTCTTCACACGCACCCCAGAGCCACCATAATGTCCCAAGGACCTAGATTGAGCTACATGGGAAAAAAAAATGGCAATTATTATTGGAAAACTGAGGGAGCACGCTGTGGCTGCATTATGATGATGTCTTTTTGAAGTCTTTGCATTTCAAAGCATGTTGTATTGGCAGAAGAGGAAGTACCCCTACAAAGTGCCCACTGTGCTGACGTTTATGACCAGATACCACAGCATGAAGCAAACGAGAGTCTACAACTCACCCTGGAGCGGATGCCGGTCCATCACAGGTTACTTCCCCAGCCAAGGCTGGGACTCATAAAGAGCTACATGAACTAGGACAGTGCAGACTGTGTCTTGTCCAAGGACACAGACAGATAACTTCAGTCGAGCTGAATCCAAGAACAACTTTTTTGTTTTTGTTTGTTTACCACTGAGCTATATCTTGAGCTGGGCAGTTTTCCTAAATAAGCCACCGCAAACCATCCCGGACTACAGCTGTGACCGTTTGGCTTATAGATCTTGACACAAACTGAAAGTGGAAACCCCGCTGAACTCACACTGGCCTTTTACCCTTTTGACAGCTTTCCTTGATTCAAAATAAATCTGACTGTTTGCTTCCGAGGGCGCTCTCAAGCATTTTGGAGAAAGGTTCGGTCACTATTGCAACACAGTTTTAATATCACATCCAGCAAGCAAGCAGCTCCACTCTGACAAACAGCCGACATGACATAGACGTGATCGAACGGTGTCGCACGGTGTCGCACATCTCAAAAAGCGAGCGCAGTTCCTGAGCCGCAGCGTCTTACTGTCAGCTGCTCACACTCAATTTTGCACAGTCTCAAAGTGTTTTGACACTTTTGCAGAATGTGGCGACAGGCAGCAGATGGGATGAAGTGGTGTCATAAACTGTGCATCAGCAGGCTGACACGGAGGATTCATCAAAGTGACGCCGCTACAACCGCCGTGTTACAAGCCAGTGTGTCAAACCTAACACCGTCAAAGAAGCAGCCACGAGGTAGAAGATCAAAGTCAGTGGACTGAAGAAACTGGTGATCTCAAACTGATACAAGTGCAAATCCGTGCTGAAACCTTCACCTGGTACACTGACACATGTTTTATACTGGTGTGTATCCTCCAATGAAATTGTTCCCAGAGAGTTCAGGTAGCCGTAGGGTAATTCTACAGCAACAAAATTACACTTACAGCTAATTTTTAATGGTAAATGATGGTCGTATTTTGCTGTCACTGTAATTCAGTTACCGTGGAATTGCTCAGTACACCGAAAATGTTGGAAAAGGGCATCATCATAAAGAGAAACTAGTGCCAGTTATTTTAATGGATTTCTCTTAAAGGGGTTTTCAAGAGAACATTAAGTTGGGCAAGCAGTGCAGAGAGTAACACAGGTTCAGTCAAGTAAAATAATTATTGTATGTTTCTTTTCTTCTACTCTTTAACTGGTGGAGAGAACATGTTTCAACTTCCTGTAAATGGTCTGGAAGTTCAAACTATCCAAAAAGTGTTTTCACACTGCAAGCGCTTCAGACCATGAGTCAGCTTGATGCAGGCCATCAACACCTCTTTTGGTATAACCAAATTGTGGTCCTTTGGTCCAGATGGTGGACTGAGGCAGCTGTCACACCTGCTGTTTGGATTTAGACAAAATCATCCAAAGGTCTTGATTAAAGAAGGTAGGTGAGAAAACACCCGAGCAGACTTGTTCATAAATTGTGCATATTGGTGATTTAACCCATAAAAACCCAGATCCATTGGTCATTCAAAGAAAATCACAAATGCATCTGACTTTTTCATTTTTTTAAAGTTGGCACAAACTAAATACAAACAGTATGACACTTTGGTAAATCTGTGTGGAGGAGACAGTTCTCAAAAACTGAGTGACTGTGCAAGAAGGAGAAGAGTCAGGAACGTTATGCACTTTATGCACAATGTGTGCACTGTGCAAAACTCGTGTGATAATGTAAATTCATGGACCCGTGTATGTCCTGGGCACCATTGTGAGGGCACGTGCTGCACGTTACGCCACTGCTTGCAGTCACCCATTCACACACACACCATGATATGTGTATGAATGTTGGTGTGCAGTTGAACATCTAGCATGAAAGCACACCGGACCTTGCCGAAGGGCCTTTAGTGATTTTTCTGGTCTGGTGGGGGTTCGAACCAAGGATCCCCTGATCACAATCCTCCCACATAACCACTAGATCATCACCTCCCCAACATTATTGAGTTTGTGTTCGTATTATATATGTGTTCGTATTATATATAATATGTCTGAAATTCAGTTTGCGTTTATTAAATTCCACGCAGATTAAACGTAGCAGAGACGGATTATTTGTTATAATTGTTTTAGCAAGTTTTCAGGGTATCATGCAGCAGGCTGTTATTAACGTGATGAAAAGCATTTAAAAAATTACATTTTTGTAGTATAATATTCATTTACAATTGTCCATCTGGATTCTCTATGTTGTTTGACTGCAGCGACTCTCTGGCGCGCAAGGGATTATGGGATACGTCAATAGGGCAAATGCTCGTTCTCATGTGTGCATGCGTTTGTCCAAAATAAGGACAACCTGCCATCCACCCGTTGTTCAGCATTAAGCGCACAGTCGACAGCAGCAGCAGCATGATGGCACTCGAGGCAGATTCAGGCGTCTTTAAATTTCAGCCATTTAAATGAGTACGATTGCTGAGCGTTTGAACGGTACTGTAAACAGTGCAGCGAGGGATTGAAAGACGTCTTTACGATATCAGTACCATCATTTAAAGTGCTTTCTCCGGCTGTGAATACGTTTCCCACAGCCAATATCAATTGTGCTGAAATTGAATGAGAAAATGGTGCTGCTATTTTTGTGCCTTTTGCTGCCAGTCAGGCAGACAGGGCCTTAATTGGTTACTGCAGCTTTGTATTGCAAAGGCAGATGTGAGGAAAATGCCAAACTCAACAACTGTGCACCGCAACTGACAAGCAATTAGGGCTTGAAAACAGATTTTTTGTTTGTTTTTTTTTAGGTGAACTTTTGGGTAAAAAGTGTGCACACACAGATTGAAAGTTGACTTTGCAGTGGAGACAACTGAAAACTGGCTGAAGATTTTTTTTCCTTTTTTAAAAAAACAAAATCTTAATGAGGGCCACATGCAGCTCAACGGTTCAAGGTGCCGCGTCCTTGTTTCTGAGATACGTTCCAATCCGGGCGTATAGGGGTGTGGTGTACAAAGTTAATTATTGGCAGGCTTTCAGGAAATATGCTCATTTGGAAACATCCGGATGACACGGCTGTGTGACGTCTCTGTGGTAACTGGGAGAACGTTAAATCCTCTATTTGAAGAAGCCTGTGTGTGTGTGTGTGTGTGTGTGTGTGTGTGTGTGTGTGTGTGTGTGTGTGTGTGTGTGTGTGTGTGTGTGTGTGTGTGTGTGTGTGTGTGTGTGTGTGTGTGGTACAACACTGCCCTCCACTGGAGGGATGATACATGTTATATTCAGTCACAGTGATTTGGTGAAGCTATTCTGCCTGTTTTATTGAATATCTATATAAACTATTCTGTGAAGATCCATGAGGAGGAAATGTGTGTTTTGATTAATCTAAATGGCTGTGAGAAATTCCTGTGCAATCTTCTGCTCCGCATCATTTTACTTTAATATTTCAAATGAAACAGTGGTCAGAGGGAAAATCTGCTGTCAGCTCATAGATGTGCAAAAAAAAGGTCACATGCAGCAAAAGGTCACAAAGCAGTGGCAGAGGGTAAAGGTCAGCAGATCACTGTGATTGACACTGAAGAGTACAGTCTGAATGACGACTTCAAAAATGTGACTTCAACCGTTTTTATCCGCTGCAGACACAGCCATTAAATACTTCACTTTTATGAGAAATTTCAACATATCAACAGTTGATCATCTTTAAAATGAAATATAGAGATAAAGGTGATGTAACTGTATCACCTTTGCAACAAATTTGATTCATTATTCACAACTGTACATTGTGTTAAGAGAAATTGCTTTCCTCTCCGTCTGTACGACAAAACCTTCCTACAACTTGACAACTGTAAAACTCTCAAAATTGATATTTTTATACACTAATACTGGGAGTTCAAAGATCTGTCTGCCAAACAAAAATCATGCATTTCTGACATTCATAAATGCCTTTTTTTTTTTTTTTTTTTTTTTTTACAGATTTTTGGGTTTTAAGTAGGATGTATGTACAGAAGCCCTGAAATGTTCACATCGCCCGCTAGATGGCGACAAAGGCTGCTCAAATGTGCAGCAAGGTCTCGACTGTTTGCAGCAAAACGTGCCTAAACTGTCATCGTATAAACCGGATATTCACACGCACTGGACAAAAGCAAAAGTCCCAATGCTTTTGTATGGTTTTCAATATAATAAACACCATATATAACAGATTTTCCCTCACATTGGACAAAACATCCTGTCCAACAGCATTTCCATTGAAAACCCCTCGCATGTACTGGACAGATCCGTCTGGATGTGCCCAGTAACACAGGTACAAAATAAAGTTCAGTACTGACACTCACCAATTTGAGGAAAGTGGGCATTGTATTTCCGTGATTAAAAGATTTGATTTCCGTTTATTCTTTTTAAACCGTGCCTAAATGAGGCAGGGTGTAAATCAAGTCTGGTGATTATTAACAAAATGCTGCTTGTTGCCTGCACTGCAATATGCTGTTAACTTTCACACATATCCTTGAGTGTGGTGAATCAAAGAGCATTAGATCAGAGCCCTCTGAGTGGCTGTGAACTCTCCCCGGAGCCAGATGTGCAGCTGCTAAATAACAGAGACTGCAAGGGCTGTGATTTGTCACTTTTACATTTTCACTCCTTCCTCTCCCATCATATTTAAAAGTTTTTTGCCATGCGCATGCCAGTTAGATTTTAATTATGGATCAAATACATTTGGCAGGAAAGTCCACATATATGGCCAACTTTACAACATGGAGTCAGAGAAAGATGCTCAAATGACCCACAGTTCATGGAGGGAAATTGTACGTACTATATCGTTGGTTTGGAGGTTGATGGTTGTACAAAGAAGTGGAGCTCCTTGTAGTGTATAGGCTCATTTGTCATGAAATAAAAAAAAAAATTGTATTTTTTGGTAAAAATCAAAAACTCACCTGATTCTGTTAGAATATGATTTAAAAATAAAAGAAAAAAAATGGGGGGTGCCATTTTTGTTTGCAATAAATTGCAAATTATTTATTTAAAAATCATAGTGTTTTTTTCAGATTTTTTTTTTTTTTTAAGATTCTATCTCTCACAGTTGAAGTGTACCTACGATAAAAAAAAAATACAGACCTCTCCATTCTTTGAAGGTGGGAAAACCTGCAAAATTGACAGTGGATCAAATACTCATTTGCCTCACTTTATATTAACCGATGTGGCAGAGTATTCATCAAACAAGAAACCAAAAACTGTGGATTTTAGACTTTGCTGTATTTATCAGCTGAGCAACAAACTATTTATACTAATTCTAATAATACAAACTACTAGCGCGTTGACTGCGGGGATCCATGGGCTCTAGATTGGGTACTGTTTATAAAAAAGGTAGCTGTCATGAGTTGAAATGGCGTGAGTCCACAATGTTTAAAACCTTAGACCTCAACCATTTTTAGAAGAAGAACGCAACCCTTTAATATCCTGCTAATTAGGGCCCGAGTAGGCAACGTCCTACGAGGACCCTATTGTAATTGCGCTGTTTATTATTATTATTATTATTATTATTATTATTATTATTATTCTCACTCTTGATATCGAAATTTCGGCCTCTTCCCATGCTCAAAAACTCACCAAACTTTCTAAAGTCGTCCGGCCGGATCCGAAATTCGATATTTTGGGGGCGTCGCACATGGTCGCAGAAAAATTGTGAAATAGCGCCCCCTAGAAATTTTCAAAAACCCCTCCGCATTGGGCTTTTTTCGTCGTAGCCTCACAAAATTCGGTACACATATTTACCATGCCAGGACACACGAAAAAGTCTCTTACTGTTATGGTGAAATATCGACAGGAAGTCGGCCATTTTGATTTTAAGTTTCGATTTTGAGCAAATTTTTGCCATTTTTGGCCATTTCCACTACTTACATTTGAACGAACTCGTCCTAGGGATTTCATCCGATCGTCTTCAAATTTGGTCAAAATCATCACAACACAATGGTGATCAAAAGTTATCAAAAGATTCTAATTAAGTCAAAAGGCATGTCTGCTAGGGGGCGTCAAACTTTAAGTTCCCACCTGCGCCATAGCGCCCCCCGGTGGTGGCGGGAAATGTCCTATTTTTTACTTTAAGAGGTCCTGAAGTCACATACTTAATTCAATCAACTTCATTCCACTTCTAAAACATGCAGAACAAATTGGTGAATGTAGGCAATGAACGCCGTGAAGTTACGAGTAATGGTGTCCGTGTGGCGGTGTGCCGAATATTGCCCATTCGCCATGAAATTACGTTCTTCCTTTTGACGGCTTTAATTTTGTCACATCATCATGAAAATTGATACACAGGTCGAGCATGACAACCTCTTACAATTCATAGGGGCGTCGCCCATGGGCGGGGCAAAATGCCTCAATAGCGCCCCCTTGAAACTTTCAAAAACACCTCCCCATAGGGGTTTTTTTGGAGTAGGGAGATGAAAATTGGTACACATGTGTGACGTGCATAGACGTACAAAAAAGTCTCTTGCACCATGGGTCTACTCCAAACAGGAAGTCGGCCATTTTGAATTTTCTTCTCATTTTGGTGTGATTTCCACATGTATTTGAACGAACGCCTCCTAGGGATTTTGTCCAATGCACTTCAAATTTCTTTGACAGCATCCAAAAATGATACTGACCAAAAGTTATTGAAAGCTTTTCTCTATGTTGAAGGGTGTGGCCGCTATGGTGCCGCCATTTTGACCCTGTGCCATAGAATGTCAAGTCATGATAACTCCTTCATGCTTTGCCTGATTGACTTGAAACTTCACATGTATGATGACGGTTGGCTCCTGAACACACCCAGCTCCTCTGTTTGTACACTGAGCGCCCCCTAGTGGATGAACAATCAACATGTCATAACTCCTTGATGCATTGTGTGATTTGTTTAAAATTTTAACTGTGTGATGAGTGGTTGCCCCTGCATGCACATGCCCACATGTGGTCACAAGGGCACCCACTGGCCTGGGTAGGCGGTCGTGCGGAACGAGGGCCCGTATATGACTGCTTGCAGTCCTAGTTACATAATGTAATTACATAATTTGATTACTCCATTGGATTCAATGTGTCAGAAAACCTATATTTAGATACTTTGTTTGGAATTATATCTTGTGTATTAGCAAAGATATTGCATTGTTACTAAACAGAGGCCATTTTGGACACCATCTTGGATTTCGAACCCTTAGAAGAAAAAGAAAAAAAATTGGTGCCCTAATTGTTTTTAAAGCTTATGATATCTTCTTCAAAATCAAGTGAGTTTTTGCTTTTACCAAAAAAATGCACAAAGTTATGAATGGTCCTACACTACTGAGGGACAAATCAATCCAGAAAAAGCAGCTGTTCCTGTGGCAAACTGCATAAAGACGCAACAGAGAACTTTAAAGGGTCATGTGCATGCTGACGTCATTGCATGGCCACAGAGTTACAGAGCTGGAGAAGCATAAACCAGGCTTTAGAATTTTAAGGTACCCTCAAAAAAATGACTCATTGGATTGCATTTCTATCTAATAAATATATGTAGTCCCAACTAAATAAAATTAAATTATCTGGCATGGATGCACTTTTTGGGGCTACTTATATTTATTAGATGGAAATCCTGCAGATAATTGAACTGAGTTCATCCAATGAGTCATTTTTTTTTTTTTTTTTGAGTGTACCACGATGCAGCAGACATAGAAAAAAACTGATTTTGTCTGTTTTGTATAGATTTTGTGAATTTTATACATATAACAGATTTTGTTTATAATGGACAAACATTGTTGGTCCACCTGAATCCATTATCTGTGAGTTTTACTGTCTTCATTTGAGAATCTAACTTTTGGTGACAATAAGATGGACTGACAGCCAAAAATAAAGTAACACTTGTGTCCCTGACCTTGTGGGAAATTTACTTGTGAGTTATTAACAGAAGAAATTCAAAACAATGCCAGTTCCTACTGATGCAAAACATTAGGACACCCTTACTAATAGCTAGATTTTCTCCCCTTTGGTTGAAATAATCTAAGTAGGTGGGTTTCCATACCCTCCGATTAGCACAATTTGATCTAAAAAACTGAATATGCGCTTAATGGAAATATGTCATTTAAAAAAACACTCACACATGCACACACACATAACCTCAAAACAAAGCTAGTAACAAAAAAAAAACCCAAAAAGTTTTTACGCTCACATCAGGAGTTTTTTAGGTGATTTGAAAAACCCACATTTTGCAATACTGCAATAGAAACATTTTTCCACTATTATAGGTCACATGACATTTGATGCTGGCTTGTTAGACCTCATAAGATATATTACTGCTAATACATTTTGGTAATACTACATTTGCAAAAAAAAAAAAAAAAAAGGCAATATTTATTGAGTCATTTTTTCCAGTTGATGTTAAATTATACCAGTTGTCTTTTGAATGTTCATTCTATGTTGTGAGTTTCAGGGAGGGTCCACTCGTCCTTGGGTCCACTAGTCCTCGTGTCCACTGGTCCACTGGTCCTATCCTCTTTATGTTATATGGATAGTGTATATTACAACCCAAAACTGAACACTTGAACAACTTCAACATGCTTTTTTAAATGCTAGGATTATGACTAGTGGACCCTAGGACCAGTGGGAACTTCCCATGAGTTTCTAAATACTGGTCAGTCTGGATAATTGTGTCAGACTTTTTGGGTGGAGTTGGGTTTGAAGATCGGTCCGTTATGTTACAAATGGCAGAGTTTCAAACCAGCCCGTCACTGGCCCACAACATCTCAATACAATTAAAAGTCAGGCTTTGGTCTTTCCAGAACTCTCCATTTATTTATTTTGAGCCTTTGGTGAATTTATTGGAATGTTTTATGTCACTGTCATGTTGCACAGTATCACCTTCACTTCTGGTTAAATGGTTGGACAGATGGTCTCACATTTTTCTCAAGCACCATTTGAAGAATTCAGAGTAGATTCTGTGATGATAAGCTGCTCTGGCTGTTCTGCAGTGACCATCACCATGTTCCACAGCTGCTATGAGATTATGTCTTCAGTTTATGCCAAACGTGTCCTTTGTTAGTGTCCAAATAATTCAATTGATGGGAATACTGGTTTTGTTAGCCCTTAATAAGATACCACTTGAAACATAAATAAATGATTTGTGGACAACATGCAATAATACACCAAACACAATATTTCAATTTTCTGAAATTGTATTAAACATATTCTTTGGGGAAATCATTGATTTCAGAATATAACAAAAATTACTTTTTTGCCTTTTAAACACCTAAAGCCCATGAAATATTTTGAAGGCACATATTTTAACTGTAAACTATTTATGCATTTTAACATCTTATTTCAGAATTACCTCTATATAATATTTACACAACTACAACAACTGAATATTATTCAGGCATTTCACCAATAATTACAAAAAAGAAAAAAAAAAAAAACAACTGTTAAAGGTGAGAAAAAAATAAACAAAACTGATATTCATCAGATTATTACATCAGTTTTACCTGATGAGTTTTTATTTATTTACAGTGAGGAAAATAAGTATTTGAACACCCTGTGATTTTGCAAGTTCTCCCACTTACAAATCATGGAAGGGTCTAAAATTTTCATCTTAGGTGCATGTCCACTGTAAGAGACATAATCTGAAAAAAAAGAAAAAAAAATCCGGAAATCACAATGTATGATTTTTTTAAATAATTTATTTGTATGTTACTGCTGCAAGTAAGTATTTGAACACCTGTGAAAATCAATGTTAATATTTGGTACAGTAGCCTTTGTTTGCAGTTACAGAGGTCAGACTTTTCCTGTAGTTTTTCACCAGGTTTGCACACACTGCAGCAGGGATTTTGGTCCACTCCTCCATACAGATCTTCTCCAACTCTTTCAGGTTTGGAGTTTCAGCTCCCTCCAAAGATTTTCTATTGAGTTCAGATCTGCAGACTGGCCAGGCCACTCCAGGACCTTGAAATACTTCTTACGGAGCCCCTCCTTAGTTGCCCTGGCTGTGTGTTTGGGTCATTGTCATGCTAGAAGACCCAGCCATGACCCATCTTCAATGCTCTTACTGAGGGAAGGAGGTTGTTTGCCAAAATCTTGCAGTACATGACCCCATCCATCCTCCTTTCAATATGGTGCAGTCGTCCTGTCCCCTTTGCAGAAGAGCACCCCCAGAGTATGATGTTTCCACCCCCATGCTTCACGGTTGGGATGGTTTTCTTGGGGTTGTTCTCATCCTCTAAACATGGTAAGTGGAGTTGATTCCAAAAAGCTCTATTCTGGTCTCATCTGACCACATGACCTTCTCCCATGCCTCCTCTGGATCATCCAGATGGTCACTGGTGAACTTCAAACGGGCCTGGACATGTGCTGGCTTGAGCAGGAGGACCTTGCTGCCTTGCAGGATTTTAAACCATGACAGCATCATGTGTTACTAATGTAATCTTTGTGACTGTGGTCCCAGCTCTCTTCAGGTCATTGACCAGGTCCTCCTGTGTAGTTCTGAGCTTTCTCAGAATCGTCCTAACCCCACAAAGTGAGATCTTGCATGGAATCCCAGACCGAGGGAGACTGACAGTCATCTTGTGTTTCTTCCACTTTCTAATAAATAATCATAACAGTTGTTGTCTTCTACCAAGCTGCTTGCCTGTTGTCCTGTAGTCTATCCCAGCCTTGTGCAGGTCTACAGTTTTGTCCCTGGTGTCCTTAGACAGCTCTTTGGTCTTGGCTATGGTGGACAGGTTGGAGTGTGATTGATTGAGTGTGTGAACAGGTGTCTTTTATACAGGTAACAAGTCCAAACAGGTGCAATTAATACAGGTAAAGAGTGTAGAATAAGAGGGCTTCTTAAATTAACAGGTCTGTGAGAGACAGAATTCTTGCTGGTTGGTAGGTGTTCAAATACTTATTTGTAGCAGTAACATACAAATAAATTATTTTAAAAATCATACATTGTGATTTCCGGATTTGTTTTTTTTTTTTAGATTATGTCTCTCACAGTGGACATGCACCTAAGATGAAAATTTCAGACCCCTCCATGATTTCTAAGTGGGAGAACTTGCAAAACCACAGGGTGTTCAAATACTTATTTTCCACACTATATATTATATAATTTGTGCCCAAACTAATACTAAACCCATGTCGACAATGAATGTCGGCCTTAAATTTTGCTTCATTTTACAGCTATAGTTAGGTCACGTCTGGAAGCACGTGCTGGTTCCCTGTCCACCACACTACGTAACCGCCTTGGGTCCTGGATAGCAGCCACCCAGGCACACAACCAATCCATCCCCACCTCTTGGATGTAACCATCTATTTGCTGTAGATGGATGAAATATGGACATCTCTTTGGCCTTGTCCACCTGCTGAGGTCCTCAGCACTGAGGCACTGATAATGAAACTCATCACCTGCCCAAGACATCATAGCTGGTGTTCCTTCACAACGCAAGTGTATGGCCTTGCCTTACAATATAAAGCGCCTTGGGGCAACTGTTTGTTGTGATTTGGCGCTATATAAAAAAATTGATTGATTGATTGATTAGTCTCCCAAAGTAACTGTTCATTAGACATAAAGTCATTTCAGCGGTACCTCACAGACCCTCTGAAGCTATAGAGAAGAAATATCTGCTGATTGACTCACATTGTGCACTTAATTATCTCATCTGTGGGCTTGGTGGAAGGGCTTTAACAGTGGCATGGGACTCTTATGTACCTGTCACAGTCCACATCAATTCATTGCTGTGTTGATCATCTTGTCTCGTAATTCATTATTTGTCTCCAGCATAGATTAGCAGCATCTCTTATGCAATTACTGCGAACACTTCCACACAGGCAGTCTCACTTTCCATGGGATTTGTTCAGAAGCAGATAAATGTGCACCCTAAAGGATGATTCGAGCTCATCCTGTGAAAATTACACGCTTTTCTTATTATGTTCACAAACCCAAAACCCCTCTGTAGAGATTAAATTCCACACTAAATGTCTTTGCACGTAGGAAGGTAATTAATCATGTGGTGGGTCTTTTCTTTGGTTGTTACCACACTCTGTTCCCACTCAGGAACCTTACTCAGAAAGAGGAAAAAAAAATCTTGACATTTAGGTAATTACACCTTTCTGCTTAACGCACAGCTGCTCTGACAAACTGAAGGGTCGCACTGCCACAACATCAATGTAATAATGCGGCTTAAATGTCATTATCTTTGTATGGAAGTAAAAATGAAGAAATAAAGCAAGTTTCCTCCACTGCAGCCCAGCTAGACCCCGTTCCAAATGAGGTCTTCCAGCAATGCTTCCAACAATAGCAGAACTGCTGGGAGAAGTGTGTGCAGTCCCAAGGAGACTACTTCAAAGGGGATTAGGATTTCAGACTCCAGGTGAGTAATTGTATTTTTCGCAACCAAATGTTGGATACCTTGAATGTACCACATGTACGACAGAAATGGTGATGTGATATTGTTAAAACCCCTTGAATTAAAGTCTCTACTCATAAATTGCTTTATTTAAGCTCCATTGTGTTGGTGTACAGAGGCAAAGTTTGAAAAATTTTCACTGTCCAGCTACTTACAGACTTTGATTTGAGTTTGGAGTAGAAAATAATTTGCGATTCCTGTGGCAAGAGGAGCCTTTACAAACATAAACGTGAAATTTTGATTTTTAAAGCTGCTACAACTCTCACCTGGGTCACAACTCTCAGAACTGTACAAGTTGCATTTTCAAGTTGTACAAAAAAAGAAGCTTAAATCAACTATCCATTAAGCTAACAATACATATGACCTGATCAGCACTTCCCACAGGCAGAAACACTGACCTGAAAATGAAATCGCCACACGAAAGAAAATCATACATGTATGAGCTCAAACGGCTTTCTCATCAGCATGCAAAATTATGCACGCCATAATTAATTTCCCATTAATGCAGGATTGATGTTGCCTTCTCCGTTCCGACGAACCAAGCCATAAATTGCCTGTAGTGTTACATTCACAGCTTTGCTCATTACTGAACCAGATGCTAATTTAGCAGAAGCACCTTCAGGTTGACAGGTGCACAAATCGTTTGTCACCGTGCGTATGTCGTTCCGCCGTGTTTTTGATGAAGTGTAAATGATACAGCACAGGGATACAAGGAGCTGAAGGTGCAGCACAACATTCAACAGCTTCTTCATTTTGGTCATGTTTCTTTTAATTGCAATTAATGGCACAGGTGGTAATTATCATATGAAGAGAAAAGAATGAACAGTTTAGGCCATTAATTTAAATTATTAAGCTGTGCAACAATCATTTGTGTTTCTGCATTATAAATCACATTAGCCAACTTTGCATTTTTTTGTGTTCCTCAATTAATGCAAATTTTGACTAAAGTGCTGATCTCATCTTGACAGAAATTTGCCCTTGAAGGTCTCGGTCGATAACTGAGACAAACCACCAGTGGTAAGCACAGTTCTGTTAGATAATATCTGTGCTAATTCCTTATTTCATGTTAGTTATCAAGTGTTTACCTTTGTTATCTGTTTGGACTTTTTGAAACCTGGTTTAAAGTTTAAATATGAGTTAAGTTTCACTTCCATCACATGTGCAAGCTTCAGATACAGGGAGAGCTCCCCCTGTTGGTGATAGCCAGTAATATTAAAAATGTGAGACTAAACCACACCCACTGTAATGCCCACCTAGTATAAAAGTGTACACGTTATGTACGGGGCCTTCACAAGATGGACACTGTCTGTGAAGGACCCAGGCATGGTTTTCACATGACCTTCAATAAATTCAAAATGAGGAATATATCAACGTGGTTCTCTGTAAGTGGCAGTAAATTACATAAAGAGCCGAGAGAAATTACAATTCAGTTACTTGCATAACGGCGAATTAGCAAAGCCAACTTTTACATGTGCAGATTAGCTTTTCAGCTAAATTTGAAAACCATCAGCGAACAGTGTTGCCACAGTTACTTTGAAAAAGTAATCCAATTACTGATTACTGATTACTCCTTGAAAAAGTAACTTAGTTACTTTACTGATTACTCAATTGGAAAAGTAACTAAGTTATATTACTAGTTACTTATTAGTTACTTTCCCCAGCTGCTCACAACAACCCTCTGCCACCTCAACATGACAATACCTCTTTTGCCAAAACTCACTTTATAGTCACCCTTTCTTGACTTCAATGAAAATAAATACTTGTTTTATAAAAAGTAAAATAAAGACCTCTTTCTTGACCTCATATTTAACTGTTGACAGCACTGTAACAGTAAAACTTGCAATTTCTAACCTACATTGTTTATAAATGTAACTATTAAATTCTTTCTAACATTTTTCTAACATTTAAATTCTCTCTAAACATTTTACTTGTTGAAATTATTATTATTTTAAGTAGTATTAGTAGTTGTAGTAAAAAAACGGCTTCAAAACTGGACCTTTAATTTAGGTGTGTTGTGGGGGGGGGGGCACATCCCTGCCCCACGCCCCCATTCCATCTGGATTCACCCCTGCTTTGGCGTTTGAGCACAAAGAATGGATAACATTTATTTATGCAGAAAACATGACCAGATTTACAGGTAAGAAAGTTTTATTGCGTTTTCACATCATGTGGTCCTCAGAAAGAAAGTTTAGGTGTATTTGATTGGAAAATAGTTGACTGTTAACAATAGTTAATTGTTGACGGGTCATGGAGGATCAGCTGTTTTTAACAAGCAGATACGGAGTGGCTGAGCTAAGAATTCTAAATAAAGGAGAAAAAAAAGCATAAAAATGTCTTTGTAAAGCTCAGTGCAGGTGTGCTGTTGTCACCGCACTTTAAGAGGTGAGGACGAATCGTAGCTGCTGCAGAAAACCGCAGATGAAAAGCTCACACTTAAAGTGGGCACAGTCGAACCTCGACCCACTGCCCACGGACCAAGTTTAATGCTGCTATCGACCCACAATGCAAAAATAATAGTAACACACAGTGACTTGGAGAAGTAACTTTAATCTGATTACTGATTTAGAAAGATTAACGCGTTAGATTACTTGTTACTAAAAAAAAAGTGGTTAGATTAGAGTAACGCGTTACCGGCATCACTGTCAGCGAACCAGTTAGTGTCCAATAAATTTAGTTCCACTCATTTTATGTCAGCTACCAATTTACAGTAGTGTTCAGAATAATAGTAGTGCTATGTGACTAAAAAGATTAATCCAGGTTTTGAGTATATTTCTTATAGTTACATGAGAAACAAGGTACCAGTAGATTCAGTAGATTCTCACAAATCCAACAAGACCAAGCATTCATGATATGCACACTCTTAAGGCTATGAAATTGGGCTATTAGTAAAAAAAAAGTAGAAAAGGGGGTGTTCACAATAATAGTAGAATCTGCTGTTGACGCTACAAACTCAAAACTATTATGTTCAAACTGCTTTTTTAGCAATCCTGTGAATCACTAAACTAGTAACCACAGTAATAACCACAGTTTTTCATGATTTCTTCACATCTGCGAGGCATTCATTTTGTTGGTTTGGAACCAAGACTTCGCTGGTTTACTAGTGTGCTTGGGGTCATTGTCTTGTTGAAACACCCATTTCAAGGGCATGTCCTCTTCAGCATAAGGCAACATGACCTCTTCAAGTATTTTGACATATCCAAACTGATCCATGATACCTGGTATGCGATATATAGGCCCAACACCATAGTAGGAGAAACATGCCCATATCATGATGCTTGCACCACCATGCTTCACTGTCTTCACTGTGAACTGTGGCTTGAATTCAGAGTTTGGGGGTCGTCTCATAAACTGTCTGCAGCCCTTGGACCCAAAAAGAACAATTTTGCTCTCATCAGTTCACAAAATATTCCTCCATTTCTCTTTAGGCAAGTTGATGTGTTCTTTGGCAAATTGTAACCTCTTCTGCACGTCTTTTATTTAACAGAGGGACTTTGCGAGGGTTTTCTTGCAAATAAATTAGCTTCACACAGGCGTCTTCTAACTGTCACAGCACTTACAGGTAACTCCAGACTGTCTTTGATCATCCTGGAGCTGATCAATGGGTGAGCCTTTGCCATTCTGGTTATTCTTCTATCCATTTTGATGGTTGTTTTCCATTTTCTTCCATGCGTCTCTGTTTTTGTGTGTGTGTGTGTGTGTGTGTGTGTGTGTGTGTGTGTGTGTGTGTGTGTGTGTGTGTGTGTGTGTGTGTGTGTGTGTGTGTGTGTGTGTGTGTCCATTTTAAAGCATTGGAGATCATTGTAGATGAACAGCCTATAATTTTTGCACCTGCGTATAAGTTTTCCCCTCTCCAATCAACTTTTTAATCAAACTACGCTGTTTTTCTGAACAATGTCTTGAACGTCCCATTTTCCTCAGGCTTTCAAAGAGAAAAGCATGTTCAACAGGTGCTGGCTTCATCCTTAAATAGGGGACACCTGATTCACACCTGTTTGTTCCACAAAACTGATGAACTCACTGACTGAATGCCACACTATTATTATTGTGAACACCCCCTTTTCTACTTTTTTTTTTTACTAATAGCCCAGTTTCATAGCCTTAAGAGTGTGCATATCATGAATGCTTGGTCTTGTTGGATTTGTGAGAATCTACTGGTACCTTGTTTCCGATGTAACAATAAGAAATATACTCAAAACCTGGATTAATCTTATTAGTCACATAGCACTACTATGGGCCGCTAAAGGACTAAATTTCTCAGTGACCCCTAAACATATACCGACAGTAGATTACATCACTGCAGTAGAGTCAGCCATTATGTTGGGAAAGTGTCGAGACACGGACCCACAACAGGGGGCGCAAATGAACGGACAATGAAAGAGTCAAATATGAACACTTTTACTGTTGTGAATTTTGGTTGGTGGTTTGAATCATATTTATCTAATAGATTACAATTTGTTCATGTAAATGGGGAATCTTCTTCACAGACTAAGGTTAATTATGGAGTTCCACAAGGTTCTGTGCTAGGACCAATTTTATTCACTTTATACATGCTTCCCTTAGGCAGTATTATTAGACGGCATTGCTTAAATTTTCATTGTTACGCAGATGATACCCAGCTTTATCTATCCATGAAGCCAGAGGACACACACCAATTAGCTAAACTGCAGGATTGTCTTACAGACATAAAGACATGGATGACCTCTAATTTCCTGCTTTTAAACTCAGATAAAACTGAAGTTATTGTACTTGGCCCCACAAATCTTAGAAACATGGTGTCTAACCAGATCCTGACTCTGGATGGCATTACCCTGACCTCTAGTAATACTGTGAGAAATCTTGGAGTCATTTTTGATCAGGATATGTCATTCAAAGCGCATATTAAACAAATATGTAGGACTGCTTTTTTGCATTTACACAATATCTCTAAAATTAGAAAGGTCTTGTCTCAGAGTGATGCTGAAAAACTAATTCATGCATTTATTTCCTCTAGGCTGGACTATTGTAATTCATTATTATCAGGTTGTCCTAAAAGTTCCCTGAAAAGCCTTCAGTTAATTCAAAATGCTGCAGCTAGAGTACTGACGGGGACTAGAAGGCGAGAGCATCTCACCCATATTGGCCTCTCTTCATTGGCTTCCTGTTAATTCTAGAATAGAATTTAAAATTCTTCTTCTTACTTATAAGGTTTTGAATAATCAGGTCCCATCTTATTTTAGGGACCTCATAGTACCATATCACCCCAATAGAGCGCTTCGCTCTCAGACTGCAGGCTTACTTGTAGTTCCTAGGGTTTGTAAGAGTAGAATGGGAGGCAGAGCCTTCAGCTTTCAGGCTCCTCTCCTGTGGAACCAGCTCCCAATTCAGATCAGGGAGACAGACACCCTCTCTACTTTTAAGATTAGGCTTAAAACTTTCCTTTTTGCTAAAGCTTATAGTTAGGGCTGGATCAGGTGACCCTGAACCATCCCTTAGTTATGCTGAGAGTGTTTCTCTCTCTTTTTGCTCTGTATGCACCACTCTGCATTTAATCATTAGTGATTGATCTCTGCTCCCCTCCACAGCATGTCTTTTTCCTGGTTCTCTCCCTCAGCCCCAACCAGTCCCAGCAGAAGACTGCCCCTCCCTGAGCCTGGTTCTGCTGGAGGTTTCTTCCTGTTAAAAGGGAATTTTTCCTTCCCACTGTCGCCAAGTGCTTGCTCACAGGGGGTCGTTTTGACCGTTGGGGTTTTTCCGTAATTATTGTATGGCCTTGCCTTACAATATAAAGCGCCTTGGGGCAACTGTTTGTTGTGATTTGGCGCTATATAAATAAAATTGATTGATTGAATGAGCACAACCAAGTACAGCAGATTACAGAATGTCAGATAATAGTCAATCAACAAAGGGGACGTGTGGGCAGGCTCGAGGATAGAAGACGTCTGTCCTGAGAAGAACCGGAACCACACGATTTCCTCTACCACCGAACCAGGAGAATACTGGAGCCGCCAAGTCCCGAATCCCCAGGTGGCCACCGTCTCCGAGCGTCGGATCTGGTACTGCTGGCGAGGAGCAGAAACAATCAGAGGTGGGTGTGTGTACACCCAGTAACAACGCTGGTGGAGATCCCACCTCCTCCTACGTGCAGCAGTTGAGAGTACTTATCACAGAATAGCATGGGGAGCGAAGACGTCAGCTCTCCACGTCTCTCACACTCAGCCTCCGGCTGCGAGCACTCACGGAACTGACTGCAAACACTGTGTAACAAACACTTGTCAGAAAAGACAAAAGCAACGGCTGAGAGTTTTACCTTTACTGGTAGATATCTCGGCAACGAGGTGGAGATGACGTCCGGTATTTATGGTGTGGACTGATGAAGTGTAGATGGGTGAAAGCTGTCCTGAGATAATGAGTGACAGCTGTCACCCCGGCTGTGTCCTTGGCGGCAGCGCCCTCTGGTGCCTGAAGCCCGCACTTCAGGCAGGACGCCCTCTGGTGGTGGGCCAGCAGTACCTCCTCTTCTGGCGGCCCACACAACAGGACCCCCCCCTGTTTTGAAACAAGGTTCGGTCAGATCGGCACACAGAAATGATCACACAGACTGCACTTTGCTAGAACAAACAGGCGTATATTTATTCCCCACAAAAGCAGTTACATCAAGCACAAGTGGTTGCAGCGCATGAAACATCTCTTTCTCTCTTACCGTGACGCCTTTAAGGTGGAGAGCCAACACCTTCGGCAGAGTGCGCTTGTCAACCGGCTGGGCGTTCGTACGTAAACCCGCAGCAGACTCTATCGGAGCATGGCTCTGCCTCCTCTTTTCTAGTGTGTGCGCAAAGGGAGGGTGAGTGGCCATTTCAAACTCCCTGGCGCACATAATTTCTTTAATCAACAGGCATCAAAAAGGTATTTCCTCTTGCAAAAACATCTCTTCAGCGCAGTCGTCAATAGCAACACAATAGCAACAAAAACAAAGTTGTGAATAATAACAAGTACCTCCAGCTCTTCACTCCCAGTTCAGACTGACCCCAGCATGCTAAAACAAAGTTGAATAACAAGTACATTCTCAGGGTTACTTTAAGACAGGTGCAAAACAGCACAATAACATTTTATTATACATTTCCACTCTTGGTGTTTTGCACCAATCAATTTATGTAACTTTGTATGGAGATAGGGAAATGTGAATTCCATCCATAAACATTGACTATATCGTGCCAGAACATTTCCCACATTTCTTCTAGTGATTCACAAACAAAATTTCGAGTAATATAGTCTTGATTATACTCCAAAAGGATCATGAATTAACAGTGTCAATTTCATCGCATTCGTTGAAATATTACCCATTCCACTTCCCGTCTTAATCGTATAACATATATACATGTAAAAATATTACAAAGAGTCATAACACATATTGCTATTACTAACACTATTAAAGGTGGCACTAAGGTGCTCCTGGCAGTGAGAGACATCCCTGAAAAGATATCCCACCAATGATGTGCTGATGCTTGCTGTACTAATTTTGCTACATGTTTTACCCGGTCACTGGTAATCAATGTGGATACCATGAGACTGGAGACGTTGAACTTATGTGACTCTATTAATTGCTGTATTTCCGTAGATTGTTCCAATGCGCATTTGAAACGCTCCAGGGAAAGACTCCATGGGGAATGCAATACATCCCATTGTACCGAAGTCAGCCGACTTGATACAGAATAATTAGTCAAACGATAAGTCCGGTTTCCCCAATGCCACAGGTGCACATTGTTCAGGCAGCCAGTATACGGAACCGAAGGTACCTGTGAATTATTTTTCATTGTTGCGACACACAGAGCATGTGGGCCAACTTGCCACAACATTTCTCTGGGTGTTTCCCTAGTCCAATCACAAAGTACAACCTCTGAGTCGGTTAGACATGGATTAGCATATCCAGTTTGCAGCACACAGGCCATTCCTTTATCAGTGATGTCACACATTTTAGTATCAAAAGTCGTATTGGTTTTTGGTTCTAACCACTCTCCGTCCATATGCAAAAACCAATAACCAGTAGCCGTTATTACAGGTAATACTTGATATTTACAAACAACCTTTGGTTGTGTCACATTGTACTGGGTCCAGTGTCCAGTACATACTGTTTCATTACACTGTGTAAATTCTGGATGTAACTTTAACCATAAGGTATCAGTTATATTCCAAATCCATTTCCAATCATGATAGTTCCCTGTGGTAACTATACGCTGAAATTTTTCTCTTTGAGCTTCAGCATGAAGAGTTTGTATAGCACATGCTGTCCAATTTCCCATATGAGATAAATTTTGGAAGACATTAAATGTTTCATTCCATAATGCCAATTGCCATTTGAAATTCTTTTGCCACAGATTTGCATTTTGTAATTGTCCCACTAATGCTGTAGGCAACCACTCTCCAACCTGATGGATAGCTTGAGAGGAATATCGTCCAGTATTGGACAACATTGTTCTGGTTACCTCATTATCAATTGTGTTTGACACTCCCAGTACAGTTCCTGTTCCTCCTAATAGAGTGTCATACCACGCCCTTCGACGTCTTCTGCAAATTGGAATTTTTGGAAAGGTAACTTGCCAATATACCTTTGTCTTCACTGTTGCTTGTGCCAAATAGGTGCAGGTATCAATTAAAGGTGCACCCTGGGTTTGTGTTGCCTTAGCCTCTTTTGGTAGTACCCAAATTGGGTATCCCCAACGTGTTCTGTTTATCATAGCAGTACCATTAGTTATCCATATTGATGATTCTGCAGTAATATTCCAATGTGTTCCATTTGGTGAGGGGTTACAGTTCTTGGTGGTATCATTCTGCACACACATATGTATTAGAGATGACACTGTCAAGTGACACCCTTTTTCTACCATAAGTACAGTGTATTTCCCTTTAAGACATTGTCTACATTGGTAAATTGGACATTTACTAGTTAGGTTTCCAAATGGACATTTCGTATTGTGGGCACAAGTAAAATTGTCCTGTTGACTTGTTTTAGTGAGATTTCTCCAGACGAGCTCCACTCGTGGTTGGACTTCTCTCACTTGATGTCCTTCCGTCATTCCCCAACAACTGGAGACCATGGCACCACCTACAAGGAGGAGTATGACCCAGCAGCCGACACCTCCAATCCCGGGGCTTCCACTGGTTGCCATGGCGACGTACACCTCCTGTGGTCCTCGATCGCCCAATCAGCAACTCCCACCAGGACATTGAGTCTGATCAACAGAAGAAAGACTATTCATAGAATAACAATGATTAGTCCTCTCTTACATAACACTTTGATATAGGCACATTTACCCATTTTTCTTCACCCTGATAGAGTATACTAACAGTTGCATCATTCCCTTGAGCTATAATTTCTGCCGCCTTAGGCGGTCCGTTAGGTTGTTTCACCCAAACTTTGGCACCTGCTTGATCTGAGGAACCAAAACCTTGTGTTCCTCGTGTAGTTATTACTACAGGTTTTGGTATCTCCTGTACCAACCCCATTTCACAGGGTTTAATTATTAATTGAGCAATTTTGTCCCCTTTGTTCAATATCAGGGGTTGTTCTCCAAACAATCTACAAACCACTCCAATCTCGCCTTGGTAATCTGCATCTATCACCCCGGCCTGAATAGTCAGCCCTTTAAGTGATAGACCACTGCGTGGCAGGACGTGCCCATATGTGCCCTTCGGACACTGCAGGCCTAACCCTGTTTTTACCACTTGAATTTGATCAGGTACCAATGTGACAGTAGTCAATGTTCTTAAGTCTAGTCCTGCTGAGCCTGGAGTTGCTCTGACAGGTAGTTCCGCTTGTGGATCAATTTTCCACATTTTGATGCTTTCTGTAGTATGCTCTATCATTTCTCCTGAAATCATCCTTATCAAAGGTGTGGATCCTGATCCTAAAGGTCGGTTATTTAACTGATCCACAGCAGTAGTCAAGTCCTGTTTCCAATGTCGCATAGTGCGATCTTTTGACAGCTTCCGTAGGGTCTCTTTAAGAAGCCCGTTCATTCGCTCTATTAACCCCGCCGCCTGCGGGTAATAGGGAATATGATAAATCCATTCAACATGATTTTCTTTGGCCCACTCTTTTACTTTATTCCCCGTAAAATGAGTACCATTATCAGTTTGAACCTGTACTGGTAATCCATAATACTGCTGTATTATTCCCAAACACTTAAGTGTGGCCATTTGATTTGCAAATTTACATGGATGCACTACCAAGACTCCCGAAAATGTATCTACGGCAGTGCATGCATGTCTGCATCCTTTGGACATAGGCAAGGGTCCTATAAAATCTAGTTGCCAAATTTGACCAGGACTTTTTCCACGATTTAACTGCCCATGCAAATGTTGAGGCACACCCTTCCGGTGGTGTTGACATTGTTCACACTCAGTGATTGCTGTTTTCACATCATCCAATTTTAGATCAATACCTCGATCTCTGGCCCATTTTAGGGTACCTTGAATTCCCCAATGTCCTGCTTTGATATGAGCCCATCTAGCCAATCCTGGGCTGGATTGTCTTAATTCAATCATTACTCTTACTAATTGATCTGCAGCTTTATTATATAAAGCTTCTGAGTCTTGTCCATTAGTGTGTGCATCTACATGCATCACAGTAATAGGAATTGTTTTAGCCTTTTCCCAAATGTCTTCCCACAATTCTCTTCCCCAAACTTCCTTAGAATGTATTTTCCAATTAGTGGCATGCCATGTAGGCATCCAGGTCCTTGGGTCACTGACCATGAGTCTGTATAAATATGGAGGCCCTGTGGTCCTCCCTGCATGACCACCATATGCACGGCCTTCAACTCCGCCCACTGACTGCTTTTTCCTTCTCCTAATTCTTCCAGAGACTGACCTAATTGTGGATTAAAAGCTCCTGCTTTCCATCGCCTTTTTCCTGCTTGATATTGACAGGAACCATCAGTGAACCATGCTCGACTTTTCTCATCATCTGACAAATCATCCCACCTTTTTCCTGCTTTAACAGGAGATTCCTCCAATGGCTGAACTTCAAAAGGTTCCTCATCTTCCTCAGGAGCATCAGCTACTTGTTCATGCAGCAATGACACCCCTTTTTCACCTGGTTTTACACGCTCTGACACATACCATTTCCATTTTATCACACTAGCCTCCTGAGCTGTTCCTATTCGGTGAGTGGTGGGATTACTCATCACCCATGTCAAAATAGGTACGTGTGTCCTCATCATTACTTCATGTCCCACCGTTTGTGATTCAGTTTCAATCAACGCCCAATAACATGCTAAAAGCTGTTTTTCAAAAGGTGTATAACGCATACCTGCATCTGGGAGTTTTCTCGACCAGAATCCTAAAGGTTTTCGTACCCTGTTTTGTTTTTGCCATAAGCTCCAATTAGCATAATCATTTAGAGCAGACACTTGAAGTTCTACTGGTCCTGATTGCATTTTCCCTAAAGACACAGCTTGTTGTATGGCTTCTTTTGCCATGTCAAATGAACGTTGTTGTTCCTCTCCCCACACAAACTCTTCTTTCTAGTGCATCGATATAAAGGCTGTAAAATCTGTCCCAAATGTGGAATATGATGTCTCCAAAATCCAAATAAACCAATATATCGTTGTGCATCTGTCTTACTGTGAGTACTGGAAAGTTAGCTATTTTCTCTTTAGCTTTCTGTGCAATTTCCCTCTCTCCCTTGTTCCAAACTATTCCTAAGAATTTCACTGTTTGAGCTGGTCCCTGAACTTTTGCTGGATTGATCTCCCATCCAAACAACTTCATATGTGCCACTAATTTCGGTAGATATTCTGCTACCTCTGCTTCTGTGTCTCCTTGGAGCATTATGTCATCAATGTAATGTGAGATCATCATTCTCGTTGGAACCTGGAACTGTTCCAAATGTTCTGCCACCACTCTATGACAGATGGTGGGACTGTGTAAGTATCCTTGTGGTAATCTTGTGAATGTATACTGTCGACCTTCCCAAGTAAATGCAAACTGTTCCATCCTATCCTCTGGGATTGGTATGGTAAAGAATGCATTGGCCAAATCTATAACAGCATACCACGTACCACTATGATGTTGCACTCGTTCAATTATACTCACAGCATCAGGTACAGCTGAAGTCAAAGCCGGTGTATGTTTATTTAGACCTCTAAAGTCTACAGTCATTCTCCATGTACCATCCGATTTACGGACTGGCCACAATGGATTATTCCATTTTGTTGTCACTGGTTTCAAAACTCCTGCTTCCAAGTATTCTTTTATGGTTGCAGTAATTTCTGCTTGTCCTCCCGGAATGCGATATTGTTTCTGATTAATCACTTGCGTAGCTTCCGGTATGGGGAATGGTTCCATTTTGACCTTTCCCACCAGAATCATTCTAATGTTTGCTACCCCAAATTGAAACTTGCCCTGTTTCAAATACAGAGTCATTCCTGCTAGAATGTCCATACCAATTATCCATTCAGTAATTGGAGTCACTATTACTGTGTACACTTTAATTGGCATATTTCCAATTTTAAGCGGTAGTGTTACACTTTTTCCATACACCAATTGTCCACCTAACCCAGTTAAAGGAACCAACGGTCCCTTCATTTTCTCCGGATTACCGTGAATTAATGAGGCCTCCGCTCCTGTGTCCACTAAAGCCGAGGTAACTTGAACTGATTTACTCCAATAAATTTCCAATCGCACATGAGGTCTGATATCACTTGTGAACCATTGTTTTAATTCTCGGCGGGCCACAAGAGTTTGACCATCATCCTAATCTTCATCATAGCAATCAAGACCCCGAGAACGCCTTTCTTTATTTTTCCCTTTCTTTTTGTTTTTCCTTCCTTTCCGAACTGCAGCTATTTGCACCATGTCATCATCAGAGTCCTCCTCCTCCTCCTCATTCAGTAGAGGAGGGGCACTAGGTTTCACTCCTTTTCTTTCTCCCTGCACCATTTCTTTCAACAGCGATGCAAGTTCAAACACATCAGAGCGCATTCCCGACACGCAATTTATTTTCAGCCCCTTTTGTTTACATTTCTCAGCTAAAACAGAAGTCGGTACTCCGTCAATTTCTTCAGCTGGGACTCCTGCACGTAACAGTGCCTTCCACATTTCACTCCTACTACTTCCTCCAGGTTGACCACGAGGTCGTGGAGGTCCATCATTTCTGTAAGCTTTAGGTCGTGCTCCTTCCTGATTGTGACTTACATCTGTCCAATCTCCTAATGACGCCAACTCTAACAGGCGAGTCTTAATAGCAGTAAATGTCAATTCTGCTGCTCCCAACAGTATGGTTAGCACTGCAGCCCGATAATGGGGCGGCGCATCACGTATTATAGCATCCCGTATGATTTTAGGCACCTCTCCATCATGTATGTTAACATTAGCTGCTCGGGAAACTGACTCACGAGTGCACAACCTGGTCAAGCGATTAACAGCATCTTTCAACGTTACCCATTGCCCTTTAATTTCAGGCCAATCATGATAGCTAGGAAACACTCCCTGAGCTGCTACCGCATACATATCCACCAATGGGAATGCATCCGCTTCTCCCATTGCTCTCCCTACACCTCGAAACTCTGTATTCACACGGCTATCCAGGCTCAAGCCTGAAAAACGAGTGTAATCTCCATTATCCAATGTTACTGCCTCACCTCCCTCCTCCGCTAGGCGGTTAAGCCAGGCATCTAGCGGTTCTCCAGATTTTTGTCTTAATTTCCCCGTAATGTGAGAAATTTCCTCCTGAGAGTAATCTTCTATCACATTTGTTAGTCTGGGAGCAGGTTGAGGTTGCGGTATGGGTCCCTGAATGGGCTGCCCATCTGCTCCCAATCTAACATGTCCGTGATTGTCCATTAAAGGACCTAATACAGGTGGCACCACCTGTTGTTCTTGTCGTCGTCGCATGATTGGCTGTATTTGCAAATTTTCTAATGAGGGATAACGTGGACCAGGTGGTGGGTCAGGTCTTATGCCCCCATCATACCACCCGCCTTCATCTTGCCCCTCATCCCCCCAAATATCACCATTCCAGCAATCAGGATCCTGGGGCATCCCGGCCACATATGAACATACCTGTTTGGTATTTACATTACGTGGCTGCTTATTTCTCCTAGCTCTGGTAGCTTTTGATATATATGTCACTGATTTTCCTAACAACTGTTTAGTAGTTGTTAGATGATCCTCCAATTCTTTAACCTGAATTTCCAATTGCTTTACTTGTTGCTTCAATTTTGTCACTTTTTGTGACTTAACACATTCTGATGAGCGAACCGTATCTAGCATTAAAACTCGCTCTTTCCAAGCTTCCGCACAAATCCACATCATTTCATGAATACCTCCCAACGGAGCTTTCTCTTTAACCTCCACCCGTTTCAACATTTCACATAAAACTGGCGGAGTCGCGGTGGGAATCGCTCCAGTCCACGGCCCAGGGCGTCCCCCGCATCGCCGTAGAAGCTGGCCTATTTCCTTAAAAGTGATCCCATCCCACCCCGGGACCACTTCTTCCTGTTGAGATGCCTCCTCGGCATCCTTCTTTCCCTTTCTACTAAAACAAGACATTTCTGTGTGTAGTCTGAGCGTAACCGTATCCTGCCGACAACGCCAAAAATGTTTTGAAACAAGGTTCGGTCAGATCGGCACACAGAAATGATCACACAGACTGCACTTTGCTAGAACAAACAGGCGTATATTTATTCCCCACAAAAGTAGTTACATCAAGCACAAGTGGTTGCAGCGCATGAAACATCTCTTTCTCTCTTACCGTGACGCCTTTAAGGTGGAGAGCCAACACCTTCGGCAGAGTGCGCTTGTCAACCGGCTGGGCGTTCGTACGTAAACCCGCAGCAGACTCTATCAGAGCATGGCTCTGCCTCCTCTTTTCTAGTGTGTGCGCAAAGGGAGGGTGAGTGGCCATTTCAAACTCCCTGGCGCACATAATTTCTTTAATCAACAGGCATCAAAAAGGTATTTCCTCTTGCAAAAACATCTCTTCAGCGCAGTCGTCAATAGCAACACAATAGCAACAAAAACAAAGTTGTGAATAATAACAAGTACCTCCAGTTCTTCACTCCCAGTTCAGACTGACCCCAGCATGCTAAAACAAAGTTGAATAACAAGTACATTCTCAGGGTTACTTTAAGACAGGTGCAAAACAGCACAATAACATTTTATTATACACCCCTCAACCAGGTTTGTCCGGGTGGCGGCGGTAGAAATCGGCCAGAAGGGCCGGGTCCAGGATGAAGCTCCTTTTTACCCAGGAGCATTCTTTGGGTCCATATCCCTCCCAGTCCACCAGATACTGGAACCCCCGGCCCATCCGGCGGATGTCCAGGAGCCGGCGCACGGTCCAAGCCGGCTCCCCGTCAATGATGCGGGCAGGAGGCAGCGCCGGACCGGGAGCACAGAGGGGTGAGGTGTGGTACGGTTTCAGTCTGGAGACGTGGAAAACGGGGTGGATCTGCAGCGAAGCCGGGAGTTGGAGCTTCACTGTAGCAGGACTGAGGATCTTGAGGATCTTGAATGGTCCTATGTATCCGTCCTTTAACTTGGGTGAGTCCACTTGGAGGGGGATGTCCTTTGTGGATAGCCACACCTCCTGCCCGGGCTGGTATGCAGGGGCCGGGGACCGCCGGCGGTCTGCATGGGCCTTAGCTTTCGTCCGGGCCTTCAACAAGGCAGAACGGGCGTTGTGCCACACCCGACGGCACCTCCGCAGGTGGGCCTGGACCGAGGGCACACCGACCTCCCCCTCTACTACGGGAAACAATGGGGGCTGGTACCCCAGACATACCTCAAACGGGGAGAGGCCGGTGGCAGAAGACACCTGGCTGTTATGGGCATACTCGATCCAGGCCAGATGGTTACTCCAGGCCATCGGATGCGCGGATGTCACACAGCGAAGGGTCTGTTCCAGCTCTTGGTTGGCCCGTTCTACCTGTCCGTTCGTCTGTGGGTGGTACCCGGACGAGAGGCTCACGGTGGCCCGCAGTTCTCTGCAGAAACTCCTCCAGACCTGAGAAGAAAACTGGGGACCACGATCCGAGACAACGTCAGCAGGTATCCCATTCAGACGGACGACGTGGTGGACCAGGAGGTCCGCTGTCTCCTGGGCCGTAGGGAGCTTCGGGAGGGCCACGAAGTGGGACGCCTTGGAGAATCGGTCCACTATCGTGAGGATGGTGGTGTTGCCCTGGGACGGTGGGAGGCCCGTGACGAAATCCAGGCCGATGTGGGACCAGAGGCGATGAGGCACAGGCAGTGGCTGGAGAAGCCCTTGGGTCTTCTTATGGTCAGCCTTGCCCCTGGCACAGGTGGTGCAGGCCTGGATGTACTCCGGGACGTCGGCCTCCATAGACGCCCACCAGAAGCGCTGCCGGACCACTGCCACGGTCCTTCGCACCCCTGGATGGCAGGAGAGCTTGGACCCGTGACAGAAGTCCAAAACCGCAGCTCTGGCTTCTGGTGGGACATAGAGTCTGTTCCTCGGCCCGGTTCCGGGGTCCGGGCTCCGTTCCAGGGCCTCCCGGACGGTCTTCTCCACGTCCCAGTTGAGGGTTGCCACGATAGTGGCCTCTGGAATGATGGGCTCCGGTGGATCCGACAGCTCTGCTTTGACTTCATCTTCGTGCACCCGGGACAAGGCATCCGATCTCTGGTTTTTGGTCCCGGGGCGATAGGTGATCCGGAAGTCAAAACGGCCGAAGAACAGTGACCAGCGGGCTTGCCTGGGGTTCAGCCGCCTGGCGGTCCTGATATACTCCAGGTTCCGATGGTCAGTGAAAACCGTGAATGGCACAGACGCTCCCTCCAACAGGTGTCTCCACTCCTCAAGAGCCTCTTTCACCGCAAGGAGTTCTCGATTTCCGACGTCATAGTTCCGTTCGGCCGGGGTCAACCTGCGGGAAAAATAGGCACACGGGTGAAGAACCTTATCGGTCTCTCCGCTCTGGGAAAGCACGGCTCCTATCCCTGAGTCCGAGGCGTCCACTTCACCCACGAACTGGCAACTAGGGTCGGGCTGCACCAGAACTGGTGCAGTCGAGAACCGTCGTTTCAACTCCTTGAACGCGGCTTCACACCGATCCGACCAGGTGAAGGGGACTTTTGGAGAGGTCAGGGCTGTCAGGGGGCTAACTACCTGACTGTAGCCCTTAATGAACCTCCTGTAGAAATTTGCAAAGCCGAGGAACTGTTGCAGCTTCCTGCGGCTTGTTGGTTGGGGCCAATCTCTCACCGCCGCAACCTTGGCCGGATCAGGGGCGACAGAGTTGGAGGAGATGATAAACCCCAGGAAGGACAAAGAGGTGAGGTGGAACTCGCACTTCTCGCCCTTCACAAATAGTCGGTTCTCCAACAACCGCTGCAGGACCTGACGTACATGCTGGTCATGAGTCTCAGGGTCCGGAGAAAAGATGAGTATATCGTCCAGATATACGAAGATGAATCGGTGCAGGAAGTCCCGCAAGACGTCATTTACCAAAGCTTGGAATGTCGCGGGGGCGTTAGTGAGGCCGAACGGCATGACCAGGTACTCGAAGTGACCTAATGGGGTGTTAAATGCCGTCTTCCACTCGTCTCCCTTCCGGACCCGAACCAGGTGATACGCATTCCTAAGATCCAACTATGTAAAAATTTTGGCTCCATGCAGGGGGGTGAACACGGAATCTAACAACGGCAATGGCTATTGATTGCGAACCGTAATCTCAGCCCCCTGTAATCAATGCATGGACGGAGTCCGCCATCTTTCTTGCCCACAAAAAAGAAACCTGCACCCATCGGGGAGGTGGAATTCCGGATCAGCCCAGCAGCTAATGAGTCCCGGATGTAGGTCTCCATTGATTCGCGCTCAGGTCGTGAGAGGTTGTACAGCCTGCTGGACGGGAACTCCATGCCTGGAATCAAATCAATGGCACAATCGTACGGACGGTGCGGAGGAAGGGTGAGTGCCAGATCCTTGCTGAAGACGTCAGCAAGATCGTGGTACTCAACCGGCACCGCTGTCAGATTGGGAGGGACTTTGACCTCCTCCTTAGCATGTAAACCGGGAGGAACCGAGGATCCTAAACACACCCGATGGCAGGTTTCGCGTCACTGAACCACCACCCCAGACGGCCAATCAATCCGGGGATTGTGCTTCAACATCCACGGGAAGCCCAAAATCACGCGGGAGGTAGAAGGAGTCACAAAAACTTGATCTCCTCCCGATGATTTCCAGACACCACCAGAGTTACTGGTTGTGTCTTGTGCGTGATTAAAGGGAGAAGGGTGCCATCTAGTGGCCGCACCTGCAATGGCGAAGGGAGCGCCACCAGAGGGAGCCCTACCTCCCTAGCCCATCTGCTGTCTAGCAGATTCCCTTCCGACCCCGTGTCCACCAGTGCTGGGGCTTGAAGGGTTAAATCCCCGCTCAGGATTGTAACTGGGAGTCGTGTGGCAATACGTGTGTGTCCCACGTGAATGTTATGACCCCCCCATTGGCCCAGTCTCTAAGGGCGAGTGTTGTCATTTTGGCCGTTTGGGGCAGTTATTCTGTATGTGCTCTTTTGAGCTGCAGAGGAAACACTCCCTGCGGACCAGCCTCCTCATTCTGTCATCTGTTCTCGTTTTGGCCCTGGGCGTTTCCCTAGCAATGTCAGCAGGGGGAGCTGTGACCCCACGGAGCATTGAGGCCGTGGAGCGTGGGGAGGGCGGAACCAGAAGGGAGAGGGACGGCGCATGCCCGGCCACGTCCTTCGTCTTGCTCCCGACAGCGTTCCTCTAACCGATTGTCTAACCGTGTAACGAGATCAATAAGCCCATCTAAATCTCGCGGTTCGTCCTTAGCTACCAGGTGCTCCTTCAGGACCGACGACAGTCCGTTTATGAAGGCGGCGCGGAGCGCAGCGTTATTCCAGCCGGACCTCGCAGCCGCGATGTGGAAGTCGACTGCATAAGCGGCTGCGCTCCGGCGCCCCTGTCTCATTGACAGCAGCACTGTTGAAGCGGTCTCTCCTTTATTAGGGTGATCAAAAACCGTTTTGAATTCCCTCACAAACCCAGCATACGTGAGAAGGAGCCGTGAATTTTGCTCCCAAAGCGCCGTAGCCCAAGCGCGTGCCTCACCACGAAGCAAGTTAATGACATAAGCCACCTTACTGGCGTCAGACGCATACATTACGGGACGTTGTGCAAAGACGAGCGAACACTGCATAAGAAAGTCTGCGCACGTCTCCGCACAACCCCCGTGCAGCTCTGGGGGGCTTATGTATGCTTCAGGGGAAGGTGGGGGGGGGGTCGTTGAACGACCAGTGGAACGTCTATATTCTGCACCGGGTCAGCAGGAGGAGGAGCTACAGCAGCGCCCTGAGCGCGCGCTTCCACCTGAGCGGTGAGAGCCTCCATCCTGCGATTGAGGATGACGTTTTGCTCGGTCACCTGATCCAACCGAGCAGTAAAGGCGGTGAGGATTTGCTGCAACCCACCAATCACGCCTCCTGCAGACGCCTGTGCACCCTGCTCTCCCATTGGCTGTCCAACAGATGGGTGACGCCCCTCGGGATCCATGACGTGGCCGAGATATCCTGTTGGGAAAGTGTCGTGACACGGACCCACAACAGGGGGCGTAAATGAACGGGCAATGAAAGAGTCAAATATGAACACTTTTACTGTTGTGAATGAGCACAACCAAGTACAGCAGATTACAGAATTTCAGATAATAGTCAATCAACAAAGGGGACGTGTGGGCAGGCTCGAGGATAGAAGACGTCTGTCCTGAGAAGAACCGGAACCACACGATTTCCTCCGCCACCGAACCAGGAGAATACTGGAGCCGCCAAGTCCCGAATCCCCAGGTGGCCACCGTCTCCGAGCGTCGGATCTGGTACTGCTGGCAAGGAGCAGAAACAATCAGAGGTGGGTGTGTGTACACCCAGTAACAACGCTGGTGGAGATCCCACCTCCACCTCCTATCCAGAAAACAGGTACGTGCAGCAGTTGAGAGTACTTATCACAGAATAGCGTGGGGAGCGAAAACATCAGCTCTCCATGTCTCTCACACTCAGCCTCCGGCTGCGAGCACTCACGGAACTGACTGCAAACACTGTGTAACAAACACTTGTCAGAAAAGACAAAAGCAACGGCTGAGTTTTACCTTTACTGGTAGATGATATCTCGGCAATGAGGTGGAGATGACGTCCGGTATTTATGGTGTGGACTGATGAAGTGTAGATGGGTGACAGCTGTCCTGAGATAATGAGTGACAGTTGTCACCCCGGCTGTGTCCTTGGCGGCAGCGCCCTCTGGTGCCTGAAGCCCGCACTGGGCCAGCAGTACCTCCTCTTCTGGCGGCCCACACAACACATTAAACATAACAGTTTGTCAGAGTCAGAAGCTGGGGACCTCCGACTAAGAGTCACAGCAGTGCTTAACAGTGCTAAGCCTCCTCCGTCCCACATCACAGGAGAAGAACAGAAAGCTTTGGCAGCACTGCAGAAGGACCAAAGCATCCTTATCCTGCCAGCGGATAAAGGCAGATGCACAGTGGTCCTGAACACATCGGACTACGAGGCCAAGATCAACAACTTGCTCAGTGACTCCAGTACATACGAACGTCTGAAGAGAGACCCCACGAGTGGCTATAAGAAGAAAATCATTAGCTAACTCCAAAACCTGGAGAAAGAGGGACTCATCGACAGGCAGACATACTACAGACTGTACCCGGGGGACACCACTCCATGCATCTATGGACTGCCCAAAATCCACAAACAGGACGTGCCACTCAGGCCTATTGTATGTAGCACAGATTCCATCACATACAATTTGGCCAAGCACCTCAAGTGGATTTTGGCTCCTCTAGTGGGTAACTCAGACCACCATGTGGAGAACACACAAGATTTTGTGAACAAGATCAAGGACCTGCAGCTGGAGGCAGATGAAACTATGGTGTCATTTGATGTGACTTCGTTGTTCACCTGCATCCCCACCGCTGAGGCTATCTCAGCTGTGAGGCAGAGACTGCTGGAGGATGTGTCTCTACCTGAAAGGACCAAACTCACACCAGACCACATCTGCCAACTCTTGGAGATCTGTCTTAACACCACGTATTTCCTGTTTAGGGGCAATTACTACAGGCAGATCCATGGTTGTGCGATGGGGTCTCTGGTATCTCCCATTGTGGCCAATCTGTACATGGAGCGAGTGGAGAAGACAGCCTTGACGTCGTTCACGGGCATCTCTCCCAGTCACTGGTTCAGATATGTCTATGACACATGGGTTAAAATCAAGCAACAGGAGGTCGAGAACTTTACAGAACACATCAATTCGGTGGATTCCAATATCAAGTTCACACGTGAGGATGCCAGAAACAACCATTTAGCCTTCTTGGACTGTGATGTTACGAGTGGAGAGAACAGGCAGCTCCAGACAGAGGTTTACAGAAAACCCACTCACACTGACCAATATCTGCTCTTTGGCTCAAACCACCCCCTTGAACACAAGCTCGGGGTGATCAGGACTCTTCAACACAGAGCCCTACAGGTGCCCACAACTGCAGAGGGAAGGGCTAAAGAACAACAACTTGTACGGAAAGCCCTCACAGTATGTGGGTACCCACAATGGTCCCTGGACAAAGTGCAGAAGTCCCAGAAAACAAAGAGACCAGATAGACAAGAGACGGAGACAAGAAGAAGAGGAGTGTCTCTCCCTTATTTAGCAGGAGTAGGGGAAAAACTACAGAGGATCTTCAGACAGCACAAAATCCCAGTTTACTTTAAACCGGTTAACACCTTGAGACAGAAATTAGTTCACCCTAAGGAAAGGATCCCTAGTTACAAACAGAGCAATGTAGTGTATTATATCAGATGTCAGGAAAACTGTAATGAACACTACATAGGTGAGACTAAGCAACCTTTAAACAAGAGGCTATACCAGCACCGCAGAGAGGTCGCCAGTGGACCTCAGTCTGCAGTTCATCTCCACCTGAAAGACACTAACCACACGTTTGAGGACAAGGAAGTTAAAATTTTAGCCAGAGAGAAGAAATGGTTTGAGAGAGGTGTCAAGGAAGCATTCTTTGTAAAACAGTTGAAACCCAGCCTTAACTGGGGGGCGGTTCTCAGACACGCTTTGTCCCCTGTTTACAATGGGGTACTCAGGTCAAAGCAGTTTCAGTCTTTTGTTCATGGTAATGAGTCATTCACGTCATCAGGAGAGTCGTCAAGGGAGCCATCAGGGGAGGCTTCCATCCCATCATTAGGAGAGTGCTAACTAGAGCACAATAGGTGCTAATTAGAGCTATTGTTTAATCAATCAATCAATCAATCAATTTTATTTATATAGCGCCAAATCACAACAAACAGTTGCCCCAAGGCGCCTTATATTGTAAGGCAAGGCCATACAATAATTACGGAAAAACCCAACGGTCAAAACGACCCCCTGTGAGCAAGCACTTGGCAACAGTGGGAAGGAAAACTCCCTTTTTAACAGGAAGAAACCTCCAGCAGAATCAGGCTCAGGGAGGGGCAGTCTTCTGCTGGGACTGGTTGGGGCTGAGGGAGAGAACCAGGAAAAAGACATGCTGTGGAGGGGAGCAGAGATCAATCACTAATGATTAAATGCAGAGTGGTGCATACAGAGCAAAAAGAGAAAGAAACACTCAGTGCATCATGGGAACCCCCCAGCAGTCTAAGTCTATAGCAGCATAACTAAGGGATGGCTCAGGGTCACCTGATCCAGCCCTAAGTCACTAGCCTATAGCAGTCGGCCTCTCAGTAGGAGGGGTCTGGTTAGGTTAAAAACTCCAGCTTTTGTTGGCTTCTGGTTTATTCTTCTCTCCAAGAGTCAAGACAGAAGTCAGACTACCAGAGCAAGAATTTTAGCTGAGGAAGCTTCTGTGATTTGAAGCGAAACGTCCTCACGTCAAGCAACCCAGTCCAGTCGAAGATTCAAGCTTCTCTACTATGGAAACCACCTGGACAACTGAGCGCCTACACAGAAACATAGCACTACTATTATTCTGAACACTACTGTAAGTAAAGCAGCTATTGGCTGTCCTAAAAGTCGCTAAATGATGTCATAGTCTAATTTGCATATTGTTTGCATCATATTATGTTGTAACAGATGCTGTAGGAAAAAAGAATAATGTGGGAGGACATAAAAAGTGAGTAAAAACATCTTAATAATATTGAGAACTACAAATAAACTTGATTCTTGCTTTGTTTATTTATTTTGCCATTAACGTTGGCCATCACTTCTCAAAATAAAATAACTTCTCAAGGCCAAGGCTTCTCAATGTCTGGAGACTAATTAGGCCTACATCCACAGTGGCAGCCTCTTAACTGTCACACGGCGCTCTCCCATCATACGTTTATCTGTTCCCACTAAATGTTAAACATTGCTTACTTTTATACTGCTGGGCGTGCACGTACAGAGCAGCACACAGGTATCAGACCATTACAGCAGCAGCGATTTAGGTGAGAAACAAATTGCGTGTGCATGATTTGTTTGCACTTTGAAAGTGGAGGAGTATAGACCTCCGTCCGCTCCTTGGAGTGCTTTGCAACTGCCATGGAGCACACTGGGTACTGACCGCTTGTGACTGCTTTGGGTTGGTGAGAACCTCACAGCAGAACCCACTGCCGTGAGGCGAGAACACAGACTGTATATCATGTGATTTAATAAACACCTGAACTGAGGTTACCCTGTTAGCTGGTGGTTCAGACTCGGACAGAGGAAAGTGTTCAGGCTTTTTTCATCACACATGGCTCCACCCACGCTCCACCTTTTTATGCATTAGTGAGTTCATGATCAATCAGTGCGGGTGGGGCTCTCAACATGGCGACACACAGAAAAGGAGGTGTTGTGAGGTAGAGTCATGCAGCAAACAGCACCCCTGGCAGCGTACATGTTCAGCGCTTGACTCTGTGTATCTGTGTTAAGGCTCGACTCTGTGTATTACTTTATGCATCAACACATGTAACATGGTGTCAGAAGCTGCGCTGGAACCCGGAGTGAGAGTGACACTGTTTGTCACTGGGACCACGTACGTCGATTAGTTTTGATAGGCTTCATTATTATAAGTTTCAGTTAGCTAGCCTACTAGCATCAGCACTGCATCGCGACAGAACAATGGCTTCCAACTTTACACCCAACATTCCACCGCCGGAGCCCATGAAGATGACCGGCGATCTTCACAACAACTGGGCTAGCTTTCGCTCGGAGTTTGAGGACTATTTGCTTGTGACCGGGCTTGACAAGGCAGAGAAGCCAGTGCAGGCAGCGACGCTCAGGAGGCTAATGGGGAAAGACTGCCATCATGTCTACAAGCACAACCTGGGACTCACAGCCGATGAGCAGAAAGACGCGTGAGTGATACTCGACAAACTGGGACAATACTTCACACCAACCAGTAATGTCATTTTTGAGAGGTAAGTTTTTGGCAACCTTAAACAAGAGGATGGAGAACCTGTGGATGCCTTTGTCACAAAACTGAGGGAGAAAGCTGCCACTTGTGACGATGGGGCTATAAGAGATGAGCTCATTAGGGACAATATCAGATGAAGGCGCCAGACGACGCATGCTAAGAGAGAAGGACCTTACGCTGGAGGGGGCTATTGACATTGGCCGTGCGGCGGAGGTGCTGGACAATAAGTTAAAATCCATGTCGCACGGTAGCTCCGTGCCTGGGGAGAGCATCAATGTGGCATATGGACAGCGACCAGGACGGAAACCGACCAGCAGGACACCCGAGTCCACAAATACATCTGCACAGCCACAAAGAGGCACAGATGACTGCAAGTACTGTGGCACACTGCACAGACAGGGGAGAGGCTTGTGCCCGGTGTTTGGAAAATCATGTCACCTGTGTGGCACCGCTAATCACTTTGCCAAGGTACGCATGAAAACGGGCCAGCGAGCATGTCAGTTGAATGCTGTGGAGGACCCACTGCTAGTGGACCGGGGGGACAGTGACCGTGATGAGAGAGATGTGTACACAGCAGAGAGTGTGGGGGCAGTGAACAGTGAAGAAGTGGTTTGTAAACCTTCCACTGCTCGGAGGGGTCCAGCGGTGCCAGCTTGACTCTGGCGCCACCTGCCATGTGATGCGCATTAAAGATAAGATTAGACTGGCACCAAGAGCGCCTCTTAAGAAAAGTCTCACCAGACTGAGGCTGTACAACAGTGAGTGGATGAGCTCAATGGGTGTTTATAGCACACAGTGTGTCATTTGAGGCACAGCAGATAAACTGGACTTTGAGATTGTGCGTACCAGTCAGAAGCCATTGCTTTCAGGGGAGACATGTGTGAGACTTGGCCTGATATGCTTCACCATCCCCAATGATCTGAACAAAGTGGAGCACTGCAAGACAGGTGCACTAACCAAAGACAGTCTCATTAACACCTACAATGACGTGTTCAACAGCCCAGTCGAATCGCTGCCGGTGTTGTCCAGTTTGTGTTAGATAGGTCTGTGGCGCCTGTCCAGTGTGCACCAAAGAATGTTCCGGTGACCGTCAAGGTGGCTGTTAAGGTGCAGCTCGACCAATATGTAAAGGACGGACACCTAACCACAGTCACACAGCCCACAGACTCGATCAGCAATTTGGTCATAGTGAAGAAACCGGACAAGTTGAGACTATGTATTGACCCTAAACCCCTCAACTGCGCCCTGAAAAGGTCCCACTACCTCATGCCCACTTTAGATGATGTGCTATACAAGCTGCCAAAGGCGCGTATCTTCACCCTGGTGGATGCGCGTGACGCGTTCTTACAGTGTCGCCTGGATGAGGACAACCTGATCAACTCTATGCGAAGGAGATGTGTTGCACTGCATGAGGCAAATGGTGGTCACACCAGATACTGACTGGTACCCCCCCCCCCCCCCCCAATAAAACAAAACTGCACCTTTCAGAGTGGCCGTTTATTGTGGGCAGTCTAAGGCACACCTGTGAGGTGGGATGGATTCCTGAGAGACTGGCGCTTTGCTTGATCAAAATTTTTTCAGAAACTGTGAGACACATCCAAGTGGACACCATTCGAGAAATTCAGACGGTTTTCGGTGAAAATTTTAACGGCTGATGAGAGATTATGGAGTGTTACTGTCGCTTTAAGGACTGTCCACGGAGCCGGACGGCGCGCCGCGCCCCGCCCTGAGCCGCCATCGTCAGCCTGTTTCGAGCTGAAAACTTCCAAATTTAAGCCCAAAGCACCTCGTTCTATTGACGACCTGAAGCTGGCCAACGACCTGAACGTCTTCTATTCACGCTTTGAAGACAAGGACTCGGACCTCCGGGTGAGCGTTTTAAGATGGCGGTCTAATGTTTTGGTGGTCCTGATCAGATGTAAAAAAAAAAACTCCACAAAACTCGACAAATTGATTATGTATGTGTCCAAAATGACATATTATGCGTGGAGTTAGATCAAAGAAGAGACAAGGGTGTCCAAAAAGCGACAGTCAAGAGAAGACTAATTCTACAAATGCTGAGGACCAAAGAAGCGCGATGCAGGCCGCAGAGCCAGACGAGGGACGCGAGCTATCTACCGCTAAAGCCATACAGAACTTATGCGGCAATATAAAAGAAATGCAAAACGTCATCAACGCAATGAAAAGGGAAATCAAACAAGATTCGAACAATTTTAAGGCTGAACACCATGAGACTCGACCCAGCACCCACAGACACCAAAATCAACGGATTATACCTGTCACCAGATTGATACGGCAGAAACTTGAACCAGCTGCAGCCAACTGCCGCTGTCACTGATGTACTTTTCTTCAGGACAAGGAATGAAATTATTTTCAGATGCCCTTTTCCAAATGTGGATATGTTTTCATCAGTCTGTGAAGATGATCTCACTGAAACGAACAGGTAAGACTATATATTTACTCCTTGTGTGAATGGTTTTAATAATAATAACATGTTACGCTACTAACGTACAGTACACTAATTGTATTCAAGAAGATTTTTATTTTCTGATATTTTCAGTCCCTTGTGTCATTTTGCAGATTTAAAATGTATGTACCTGTTTCTAATGGGGGAAAAAACAGAAATTAAAATCCACACTTCATCACTTTTTTTCTGAATATTATCACTGTTGTCAGACTGAAGGTTTTCCTCCAGCGTTTTGTCTCCCTCATTGTCATCCAAATAAGGCTCAAACCCATAAGGCTGTGTCCTTCACAGCTTCTTCAGAAACACCTTCAGACTAGACTTAAAAAAAAAAAAAAAAAATCATCTGAAAACAGCTCAACCTCCGCCATGTTTACAATTGATTTGGGCTTGAATCAGGAGATCCTGTTCTCGTGATGACGGAGCAACAATATGGCCGCGGCTGAGGGCTGAAATAGAGCGCAGGCTTCAGACAGCTGTTTTTTATCCTTCAGCTGCACACTTATGGACTTCTATTGTTAAGGATTATTTAAAATATCAACACTTCATTTTTAGTGATTATTTGTGCACATTTTTTGGTGTCACCTACTCTTTAATGCCAAGTAGATCTTACACACTTAGTACAAATTTTTAAAGCATAATACAGCACAAACAAATAGCACTTAATTCAAACTGAAGATATTTATTATTTAGGTAACAAAACGTAATAATATATATTTAACAAGAACTATTTTAACAGTTGCCTTTTAAGACATTTATACACAAATCCTTGAAAAAGTAAAACAAAAAAATGTTTTGTTCATATTAACTCATTCATCACACATCTTACATGACTTTTTATGTAGTCACCATCATCTCAAGTATCAAAGTATTATATTCAACATGCTTGAAAATGTCCCAAAGTCAGCAGACTTCGGGACACTTTTGGGACATCTGGTAGCTCAGTGGATACGTTGAGCTATTGGTAATTGAGCTGCCAATATGTAGATCTGGGCTGTCATGCTGTCTCTCTGCGTCTTTCAACAAGACATTTCATCTGCATTGCCCCCATCTACCCAGCTGGAAATTGGTCTGGAGATGGACTAGTGTCCTATCCAAGAGGACCTGCAAACTGGAATCTGCTTCACATGAAGGTATCCGGGGATAAACATCAGCACCAACAGGCCTCAGGGCCTGTGTAGGTTTCAAATATCTGCTGGACTTCCACACTTTGAGCTTGGTACTGCACAGGATGCATTTTGAACACTTTGTTTTCTCTCTAAGAGTCATGAGTCTATTCAGCACAGTATGTGAAGGAAGCCTTTGTCCAGATGCACAATTATTATTAAAATTGACCCATTTCAGAAAAATTATACTCCAACTCTAATCATAATCCTAACTCTTAAACTAAATGACTTAAGATAAAGCAATATGAAAGGTTTCTCGGCAGCTAGCCTAGCGGTTAAGAGCCTGATTCTGACCTGGAAGCATCTAGTGGCCTTAAAAAAAAAGGTGGTCAGTTTTGAGACCACAAAATCTTTGTCCACCTTCACATTTTGTACATAACTATTCCACCATCCTCAAACCACCTCTAAGAGCTTCTTAATCTCACATCTTCTTTGCCCGTTTCTTGGGTCTCTGGTTGAAGACGGGCGAGGTTCCCATCACGGAATCAGGTGAATGTGAAGCATAGCTGCCATCTGATGCTGCTCCTGACGGTGAGGGCGCCATGGTGCCCCCTGATTCGCTCATGGTGGACATGGGGTTGCCCTCCTCAAACACTTCACTGCCCAGGACTCCGTGATGGTGATGATGGTGGTGACTGGTACCCTGACCATCCTCGCCTTCTTGCGGCTCGATTTTTACTTGTGGCCACAGAGGTGAAGTGGTGGCTCCGCCCCCACCTTGCAGTACAAGAGAACCAAGAATGGAGGACTTCCCACCACAAAATCGTTGCAAGATTAAACGCTGAATACAGATATGCATCAATGTGAGCAGCCATGACAGTTTGCGTGCCATGAGAGATGTCTGAGTTTGCGTGAGACTGGTATTGTGTGCAATTATGGTAACTGATACAAGGGAGACACAAAACATTTTCTGGTGCCAGTGAAGATGCACATTTTTATTTGTTCGCATAGTTAGATTTCAGCTGCTGCATTTTTTTTAACTAGTTTGGGAAGTCCTGTAATTTATATACAAAAAACTAATTTCACAAGTCCATTCATAATAATAATAATAATAATAATAATAATACCTATTTACATAAAGCTTTTCCAAGAATCAATGCACTAAACAAAATAAATGTCAATCATAAAAGAACACTACAACAATGCACAAAATTCCTACTTTAAAAGCTGATTAAAAAAATGTACTCACGTTTATACTGTAATGTTTCCAACACTGTGGTCAGCAAACCATCTTCATCTGCATTAAATAACATCCACTATGTTTCCCAACGCATGGTTATTTGCCCATCTTGCTTATTTTTGTTATTTAAATCCACCGCTTACGTCTCCACCCATGTCCATCTGACAAGTAATTTTGTCCATACTGCATCAAGTAACATCAAATACATAGTCCAGCACAAACGTATTTGTCCATCTTGCTTATTTTATTTTATTTTTGAGAATTTAGAAGCCCTTATGTTAAGTAACAGCACACACAGTGGTGTGCAAATGTGCTCCTGAGTGGTCTATTTTTAAACTTGGCCCAAAAGAAATGCTGTGTTAAAAATTGAGTTAAACACACAAAAAAATATGGTAATCAGCATAATGGTAACAATTATCTCACGTAACATCATCTGTGAGTGGCCATCTGACATAATGCCGGGTGGATGACTGTTACATCTGTGCTGACTGGCACAATATAAAAATGCATGTCTTGTTCAGACACCAGAAAAATACTACTCACCACAATCTGGTAGGGACACCAGTCTGACACAAACTCAGAAATCATGGAATTCTCACACGTGATCATGATGATGCATAATTCTGTACAAAACTAAATCTCACAACTCAAATATCTGTGTATTATCATGTCTGTATGAGGCATTACCTGACGTGTGAGGAGAGTGGTCACCATCCAGTCCTGAAGCCAGCCTCTCACCGTGGGCCCCCAGGACCCCCATGGGCAAGGCCTGGTCCCCAGAGGCCAAGTCAGCCTCAGGTTCCTCGCTAACAGGGAAGGAGATGTCACTCATTGGCTCCTCTTTGATCCTGAGTGGCTTGGAATCTTCCAGAGTCTTCTCTGGATTCACCAGTCGCTCATATTCTTCTGACAGATCCTTACTGACCTAAAGAATATGTTTCATTGGCCACATTTTACTGGTTTAAGTTGGCAGGTAAAGAAAGATCAGATCTAAGCCTAGATGATCCCGTATTAAATGTCAGCTCTTAAATGTAATATCCCCGCAATCCATGACATGGTCTCAAAGGCTCACACATACAAAATCAGTTCCACCTACAAGGTGCCCATCAGATGAACACCTTTAAAACATGTTCACACCGTAGACACAAATTTCTCAGCTTTTTCAGCCTCATTCCGAAGCAGCTTGCAAACCAGCTGCCATATGGCTCACACTGTTCTCAAATGTTCAAAGTGTTTTATTCTATTTTCATGCTTTCATCATTGTTGTCACTGAAACTGCAGCTTTAATCACTGAGAATTGAGTTCAATCTAAACAGAGAAAAAGAACATCAAGAAAAATTATCACTGCTGGTTTGATTAGCAAAATCCTATTCTGACATTTCCACTATAAATAGTTCTGTTTCAGATGTATAAAAGAAGTGATACGGAACAGACTGACTACATCTTTGAACATTCCATTTTAATGACTGCACCACAAACCATACCTGCAGCATGTAGCTGTGATAGTCTTTGATGCGCACTTGCCAGAAGCGCTGCAGGGCCAGAATACTGCCGATGCCCACCTCGTGGAATACTTGCTCCACTACGTCTGGGAAGGGACTGGCACCCAGCCGTGCCTCCCTGTCCACTGCCACTCGTAGCAGACCGGACAAGCGCAGATAATGCTCATGGACCAGATCCGTCAGGGTCTCCAGGACGCTCTCCTGGGCTAACTCAAAGCCTGCGTGGGCTAGGATGGTGGCCACAGCCTGGTAGAGGAGCTGCCTGCAGGACGGCCAACTCAGCTCTGTGACAGGCTCCCCTTTACCCCTTAGGTTGGAAGAAAAAGCAGATACGTAAGGAGCGATTTCCCAAATCCAAACAGTTCACATGACCAATCAAACCATTTGTTAAATCAACGATAACGTCTACTTTATTTCTGTTACTTAATAATGAATTAAAAAACATTTCAGTTTTAATTCACTATTTCATATTTTCAGTGTGTCAAAGGATTACATACACCAAACTCTAAAAAAGAACCTCAATATCGAAGACCGCAGAAGATCCAAGAAACTGAAAAAGCTTGTAATTCGATAACTGGCAGAATTGGGGGTTAGCTGGGACAACTGTGGCTGCACATCAGAGCCAATCTGTTACACCACTGCTTTCTTACAGTTAAAAGCATGGTTAAATCAAAAACTAGAGATCTGTGAGCAAGCACACAGAATGGTGCCCCCACTCTCCCGCACTAGGTGCTTAAATGTGTTATTTATATGCACTCACACACACATGTACAGCAGGTAAAATAAGTATTGAACACATCACCATTTTTTCAGTAAATATATTTCTGAAGGTGCTACTGACATGAAATTTTCACCAGATTGTTGGTAACAAGCCAAATATTCCACATTTACAAAGAAAAAAAAAACAAATAAGTAGAGAAATTGTTATGTGTAATAAAATGAAATGACACAGGGAAAAAGTATTGAACACGCTAAATGAAATTTACTTAATACTTCATACAAAAGCCTTTGTTGGTCATGAAGCTTCAAGATGCCTCCTGTATGGAGAAACTAGTTTCATATATTGATCAGGTGTAATTTTAGTCCATTCTTCCACACAAACAGTCTTCAAATCTTGAAGGTTCTGTGGACTCTGATCTTTAGTTCTTTCCATAGAGTTGTTTTTTTTTTTCTTTTGGATTCAAGTCAGGTGATTGGATGGACCATTCTAGCAGCTTCATTTTCATTCTCTGAAATCAACTGAGAGTTTCCTTGTTTGTGTGTTTGGGATCACTGCCTTACTGAAATGTCCACCCTTGTTTAATCTTCATCATCCTGGCATATGACAACAGATTTCAATTTCAATTTATTTTCATTTATATAGCACCAAATCACAACAGAGTTGCCTCAAGTTCAAGAATATCTCAGTACATTTTTCTATTTATCCTTCCTTCAATTATATGAAGTTTACCAGTGCAATGTGCTGAAAAACAGCCCCAGACCACGATGTTCCACCTCCAAACTTCACTGTGGGTCTGGTGGTTTTGGGGTGATGTGCAGTGCCAATTATGGTGTGTATTATGGCATCCAAAGAGTTCAGCTTTGGGCTGATCTGACCAGACCATATTCTCCCAGTATTTCACAGGCTTGTCTAAATGTTCTGCAGCAAACTTTAAACGAGATTCAATGCTTTTTCTTCAGCAATGGAGTCTTGCATGGCAAGTGTGCATCCAGGCCATGGTGGTTTCTGGCATTACTTACTGTTTTCTTTGAAACAATTGTTCAGTTGCTCTCCACAAGTAGTCCCTGGGTCTTGGACAATTTTTATGATAATTATTTTCATTCCTCTGTCACAAATCTTGTGAAGAGCACCTGGTCATGGCCGGTTTATGGTGAAATGATGTTCCTTTCACTTTCAGATTATGGCCCCAACAGTGCTCACTGGAACATTTCAGAAGTTTAGAAATCCTTCTGTAATCAATCAACCATCACTATGATTTGCAACAATGAGGCTGTGAAGATCTTCAAAGAGCTCTTTGCTTTTACCCATCTCATCTATGATGAGATGTTTTCTTGTCACACAATGAGACATCTTTTTATCGGCCATCAGTTGGGACTGAATCAGCTGATATTAATTTGCATTGACAAGGGGCAGGATTCTTTTCTAATTATTGACAGATTTCAGCTGGTGTCTTGGCTTTCCGTGTCTTTTTTGCACCTCCCTTTCTTCAGGTGTTCAACACTTTTCACATTATTATACATAATTAAATGTTTGTACTTATTTGTTTTGGTTTCTTTTTAAGTGTAGATTACGTGTGTTGTTACCAAAGTCTGGTGAAAATTTCATGTCACACACACACACACACACACATATATATATACAT